>NC_081536.1:32568510-32676010 GCF_030273125.1 Centropristis striata
CCGGGGGACAAACGGGCGGCTGAGAGGACATCACCTGTAAGGTGGGACAGGTAACTGTACTGCTGCTGATCACAGGTATTGATCAGGTATATTGATCTGGTGTCTCACCTCCTCCAGGGGGACGTCCAGCTGTCCCATCACAGTGGGGTTTTCTGTCCTCTGAGAGACGAACACGTGTTGGACAGACGGACAGCTTTTCACCGCTGCGTCCACTGTCGCCTTCAGGTCGATGAGTCGGCCGCCGCGCACACCTTGATTACAGGTGACCACGGCTTTACACTGGGCTGTGAACACAACACACACCTGTTATAACAACACACACCAGTTATTACAACGCACACCTGTTATAACAACACACACCTGTTATTACAACACACGCCTGTTATTACAACACACACCTGTTATAACAACACACACCTGTTATTACAACACACACCTGTTATTACAACACACACCTGTTATTACAACACACTTGTTATAACAACAATACATTTGGCATTAACACATTTGGCTATAAAACATTATTTTTTATTGTTTAAATTGTATTTTCAGGAGAGGACAGGAGAGGCTGTTTACACAGAGCTGAGAGGAGAGGACAGGAGAGGCTGTTTACACAGAGCAGAGAGGAGAGGACAGGAAAGACTGGAGATAAGGTCAAATATATTTAGGATAAAACATAGAACTAGATGTTCTCCTCATTTGATCTGGAACCAACATTTGAAATTATACACTGAGTAAAAAAATCAGATTTTATGTTTCTCTATGTGTTTTGTTCTAAATGATCCAGTGAGTCAGAGTGAAACATGAGGATCGGGAGGAGCTGCTGACTGTGATATTAATGTGTAATATTAATGTGTGATATTAATGTGTGATATTAATGTGTAATATTAATATGTATTTCCTGGTGTGGAGCTGCAGCTCTCAGGTTGTTGCTGTTATCTCTGGAGGTCAGAAGAGCAGCTCAAGGACTCTGTGTGTGTGTGTGTGTGTGTGTGTGTGTGTGTGTGTGTGTGTGTGTGTGTGTGTGTGTGTGTGTTTTGGAAACAGTCTCTGCCTTCAAACACAAACAGAACATTTCCAGTGTGCAGCAGAGCATGCTGGGAGCTTTATGACACACAATAAGTACATCTGGAGCCAAACTTGTCCTGAAGACAATAAATGAGCCATGACAAATAAAGACTTTACCACCAAACGGTGCACATCTAGAGGTTTACTGCAGTTCATACGGAAACAGAAAGTCCAGTCACGTCTATAAACTAATTCAGAGCTTCGATTAGTGAGCAGATTAAAGACTGACCGACAGCTACCTGCATGATAAACTCATAAACACAGCGTCACTCTGCTGCAGCAGACTCCATTGAGAAAACCATCATTTTAACAGCAGTGTTCTTGTGTTCTTGCAGACAGACCTGACAAGCATCAGTTCAGACTTTTTGCACATCAGCAACATGTTGGAGTTATTTCAGCATCTTTTAGATCCGTTCATTCACAGTAAATCACATTAAATCACATCAGATATGTGACAAAGTGATCTGAAGCGGATTGGTCCTGGAGGAGGAGGAGAGGTTAGCTGAGGACAGACGGAGGGACGGAGGGGGGAACTGATGATCTCCATGATGAGGAAACCACCTGTGTGTGTGAGCTGTTGGTTCGTATGTGGGTCAGGAACTAAAAATAGAGTCTGGTGGTTCCTAATTTCATAAAATGCTTCCAGAGAAAGAGTGTAAACAGCCTCTCCTGTCCTCTCCTCTCAGCTCTGTGTAAACAGCCTCTCCTGTCCTCTCCTCTCTGCTCTGTGTAAACAGCCTCTCCTGTCCTCTCCTCTCTGCTCTGTGTAAACAGATTCTCAGTGAATATTAGTGACGTGATCGTTGGTCTCAGCAGAATCAATCATGTCTTCAGTGTCTCTGAGGAGAATTTAATGTTTTTAACAGGATCTGGTTTATTTTAAATGACACATGGAGAATAAAGAGATTCTGACACTAATATCAACATTTTAACAAAAGTTTTGGTCACTTTTTATAACGGAAACATTCATAACTGATGATATGTTCAAGTATATACATATATATATATATATATATATATATGTATGTGTGTATATATATATATATATATATATATATGTATGTGTGTATATATATATATATATATATATATATATAATGATTTTGATTTTGATTATTATACCGTTGAGTACCGGTACCAATTCCCAGGTACCGGGTATCGGTACCGTATCGGTTCAAATGTGAAAGGTACCCATCCCTAGTAGTGTGTAGTGTAAAGCGCTATATAAGTGCACTCCATTTACCATTTACTTTTTATAACTGATGATCTGTTCAAGGACCGTCGGAAAGTTTAAAATGTTTTTTTTACTGTTTCTGCGATCTGGATTCTTTGAGATTTTTTTAAAAGAAAACCTTCTTTTGGTGGGTTAAATCACTGTGAGAGGTTCAGGTGCGAGTCGTCTCCCAGTTCATGAATGAGTCCAATAAATATGTTGGAGTCAGAACAGAAAGCGTCTGGTGTTTCTGTCTCTCTGTCGCTAACGCTAACAGACTCACCGTCCTGGATCCTCCCTGCCAGAGCCTCCGAGCTGAACCCGGCAAACACCACCGTGTGCACCGCGCCGATGCGGGCGCACGCCAGCATGGCCGCCACCGCCAGCGGTGACACGGGCATGTAGACGGCCACCCGGTCCCCCTTCTGGACGCCGTGGCTCTTGAGGACGTTGGCGAGGCGGCAGGTCGTCTCCAGCAGCTCTCTGACGGACAGATGAGCTGGTTAGTAGCAGAAAACTCTTTTCTGTCTGTCCAATAAATGAACTCTGCTGTTTGTCTGATGGTCGTCTGCTTTCTGCTGCTGTGAACCATCAAACCAAGAAGAGAACTCTGCTCCTGGACGTAAAGCTACCAAAGACAGACGTAAAATTAACAAATAAGATGTAAAATAACCCAAAATAGGTAAAATGACCAAAAAAGGAGTAAAATGACAACAACAAAAAAAGAAAAATGACCAAAAGAAAAGATATAGAATGACCCCTCAAAAAAATAATTAACTAAAAAAGGACGTGAAATTCACAAAAAAGATGTAAAACGACCCCAAAATATGTAAAATGACAAAAAAAAGTAAAATTAACAAAAAAGATGTAAAACGTCCAAAAATATATAAAATGACCAAAAAAAGAAAATAAATGAAAAAAGAAAGTAAAATGCCCAAAAAAAATAGACGTAAAATTACCCCCAAAAAGTAAAATTAACAAAAAAATACATAAAATTAACAAAAAAGACGTAAAATGACCAAAAAGGCGTAAAAACAACGTAGAATTACCTAAAAAAGTTAACAAAAACATGTCAAATGAATAACGTAACATGACAGAAAAAACCTTAAATGACCAAAAAAGGACGTAAATTCCCCCCAAAAAAGCTAAATGAGCAAAAAAGATGTAAAACGACCAAAAATACGTAAAATGACCAAAAAAACCCCATAAAATAAAAAAACCCCATAAAAATTCCAAATAAACATAAAATTAACAAAAAAAGTGAAATTAACAAAAATTATGTAAAGCGACCAAAAATACGTAAAATGACAGAAACAGACAAAAAAATATGATCAAAAAAGATGTAAAATTACCACCAAAAAAGTGTAAAATGACTAAAAATAACCCCCATAAAATTTACAAAAAAAAAGTATGCTGCATGTATTCTGCTGCTTTGAACGCTCCAACCAACTGTGGTGAACCAAAGAAAAGAACTCTGCAACAAAGATTTAATAGTCACCAACAACACATGACAGACAGAGAACTTTCTAATGAAACAAGCCTTCAGTCTTTAAACACCTCTTACTATTCACCTGCTGCAGGTGTTTGTGTATAGTGTGTCACGTGACTGACAGCTTGTCGCCGTGGTTACTCATTACACCGCCGACTTCATCGTTACGAGCTGAATATACGACCAAAATACATTCCTTTACATTTATGATGCTGACAGAAGGCGATAAGATAATAAAAGGCCAGAGGAACATTAACTCAACACAAAGTCCAGAAACGTTTCACCAGTTTAGAAAGAAACACAACACGACCTTCTACTGTACTCATGTACACCTGTGTGTGTGTGTGTGTGTGTGTGTGTGTGTGTGCGTGCGTGCGTGCGTGCGTGCGTGTGTGTGTGTGTGTTCAGACCTGTAGGTGACCTTCACCTCGGTCCCCGGTTCGTCCCGTTCCCAGATCAGAGCCACCCGGTCCGGATGAGTCTCCACATGGACGTCCAGACAGTTCACTGAGACACACACACACACACACACATTAACACACATTAACACACACAGACGCGCACACACACACAGAAACACACACACACACACACACATTAACACACACAAACACAAACACACACACACAGACACATTAACACACACATTAACACAGAAACACACACACACACACATTAACACACACATTAACACAGAAACACACACACACAGAAATACACACACATAGAATCAAACACACACACAGAAACACACACACAGAAACGCACACACACACAGAAACACACAGACACACACACACACGGAAACACACACACACACACACACACACACACACACACACACACACACAAAACCCACATAGAGACAGAAACAATCTTATAAACGATCCCGTATGAACCTATGAGACTGGGTGATTCTCATGAAGCCAGTCTAAGTTCTGTCTGTGAAGATTATAAGGACATACTTTATTAAACTAAATATATTTCACTTTTATATGAATGAGTAATATAGCCATGATGAGGCACAATTCATTGTTTTGTGTTAAAATAATATTTTCTATATTTTTGAACATATTTTTGATTCACAAATTCATTACTGTTATTATTTTAACACAAAACAATGAATTGTGCCTCATCATGGCTATATTACTCATTCATATAAAAGTGAAATATATTTAGTTGAATAAAGTATGTCCTTATAATCTTCACAGACAGAACTTAGACTGGCTTCATGACAATCACCCATTCTCATAGGTTCATACGGGATCGTTTATAAGAAAACAGAACTTACAGATGAACCCCAACAGAGCTGTCAGGAGGTTTTTTTTTTAGTAGCTGGAATTATTTTAATTGCTATCATTAAATATGAATTCTGGCATGACACTTGTTACCCTTCATTATCTGGTGTACTCGCCTGTACCACGCCTTTTTATCATCTTTATGCAGGCGACGTGGTTAAGGCGTTTTAGTATAGTTTGCTGGCATAAAATACCCCTCATAGAAACACACACACACACACACATACACACACACACACAGATTCCACGATCACATATTTTTTTGTGGGAACCTGAACGCACCGCGTCGTCTAACATCGAGCTTCACCTGCAGATAAATAAAACTATCTTTATTTTATTTTTATTTTTTATTAATAGGAGCCTTTCATATCATCTCACAGTGTCAGAGTCAAATTAACAAAAAACAATAAATAACAACAATAATTGAACAACAACTTGTTAAATATAAACAGTTCAATAAATACATGAAGAATGAAATCAGATTGTTTTATAAAAGTGAAGATGTTTCACCTGATTAATAACTTCAGGAGGAAGAAAAACTGCTTTCTGGTGTCAGTGATGGAAAGTAACTAAGTACATTTACTGAAGTACTGTACTTAAGTATGATTTTGAGGTACTTGTACTTTACTTGAGTATTTCCATTTGATGTAACTTTATATTTTCGTCTTCTACATTTATTTATCTGACAGCTTTAGTTCCTGTTCAGGTCGAGATTAAACATAAAAACATGATCAATTTAAAATGATTAGACTTGTTATTTATTTATTAAAGCTCATAACAGGATATTAAATATATAAAACAAGTCTTATCTTTCACTGCTGACATAAAAGCATCAATGATAATAATAATCCAATAATATATTAGAATATATAGAACAGTCAGAGGAGCAGCAGGGTACTAATAATCAATAATCAAACTCTTCTATCTGTTGAACACAGAGATCATCATGAGCAATAACTGTCTTCTGATTATTTCAGA
Source organism: Centropristis striata (assembly GCF_030273125.1). Classification (NCBI taxonomy): domain Eukaryota; kingdom Metazoa; phylum Chordata; class Actinopteri; order Perciformes; family Serranidae; genus Centropristis; species Centropristis striata. Next base: position 32,574,557 of record NC_081536.1, read on the forward strand.
TAAATATATAAATAAATAAATAACTCGTTGATCCTGTTTGTGTCTCAGATTGTTTACGTAACGACTCATCCAGCTGCGATTATTGGAATATTATTGGATTATTATTGGATTATTTGATTTATTATAGAGACAAAGAACAGCGAGGAGCGTCAGACAGCTCCAATGTTCAAAACATCTTCAGATATATATATATATATAATTTTAGATATATATATATATTTATGTAAAATACATAATGCTACTACTACTACTATTAATATATATATATATAATTTTATTAAAAGTAAAAAAGTTTATTTAACTTATTTAAATAAACTTTTTTACTGTAGTTTTTGAAACAGAAACACTATGTATTTAAAAAGCAGAATATTTATTTATTTATTTATAGATATATATATATAGATATATATTACTTATTTTTTATTATATTATACTATATTTTCCTCAATATTTGTTTTTATTTGATTATCTTTAATTAAGGAATAATTAGAGTATTTTAAATTATATTTTATATTTTCTTTATTTCCCTTTCCATTCATTCGATTTAATTTATTTTATGTAAAATAAATACTAAATATATATATTTATTTATATATATATATATATATATATATATATATATATATATATATATATATATATATATATATATATATATATATGTAACCAGGAATATATTTGACTTCTAGTTTCACATAGAAAACATCTAATAGAATAATAAATAATAATACAAAAATAATAATAAAAATATATACATATTGTTATGGACATAATGTATTATATGAAAATATTAAGAAAAATCAGCTGAATTTTTGTCAATATGTTTCCATAAACAGGTATATAATATATATATGAGCATAAATATCGTCAGAACATTTCACCTTTCAAATATTTCAATATATGTTGTTGCATTATAAACATCCTGTTTCTTTCAGCCGACACTAATAATAATATATATAAATATAAATATTAAATATTCAGGGTATTTCATTCAATTGAATATAAATGTGTAACTACAAATCAAACATACATGTATGAAATAATATATATGTGTATATATATATATATATATATATATATACATATATATATATATATATATATACATATATATATATATATATATGTCAGATAAATATCATTAAAATTTGTGTCGGAGAGTTGAAAAGTATTTATTATTTATTTTTTGCTTAATAAACATTTTGTTTGTTTTAGCTTATTACTACATATAAATATATAATTACATTCATTCTATATGTTCATATATATGGTTGCAACATATATATGTATATGTATATATGAGATAATAACATATATCAGTGTTCAAAAAAGTTTTTTAATAACATTTCCAACCTTGAAGAATATTTTCAAGGACTTCCAGGAAAGATTTTGTCCTTCAAATAAACTGAAACAGGTTCACAAGCAGGAGTTGTTATTATTATTATTATTATTATTATTATTAATAATAATAATAATAATAATATGTATTATGTTGTTATTATTATTTATATTATTAATTATTATATGTATTTTTATATTATTATTATTATCATTATTATTGTTGATATCATTATGGAGATAAAGTGAATTAAAAGTTTGGAGATAATAATTATAATACTTATAATTGTTATTATTAATAATATGTTATAGTATTATTTATATTATTAATAATAATATTTTTTTATTATTACATTATTATTAATATGGTGTTATTATTATTGTTATTATTATAATTATTGATATCATTATGCAGATAAAGTGAACTAAAAGTTTGGAGATAATAATAATAATAATTATTATTATTATAATTATAGTTTTTATGGAGTTTTTCCGGACAGCTGAGTGTGTTTATGGATTATTGATTATGGATTATTGGTCTCACCGGACACGTTGAGCTTCCCTCCCAGGAACCAGCTGATCCTGCCGCTGCGGAGCTCGCAGTCCCGGACCCGGTGGAACGGTTCCACCCAGCGGAGCCGGTCTGCGGCGGCGGAGCCCCAGAACTGATCCGGATCCGTGACGGACAGCCGGTACAGGTCCCGGTGCGGCAGCCGGGACAGCCGGGAGCTCCAGGTGCCCGGAGCCGGCAGGGAGGAGGAGGCGCGCCGGGGTCCAGCCGGTCCCGGTCCCGGTCCGGTCCCGCTGCGGCTCAGCAGGGTCCTAAAGAGTCGCTGAGCGGCCATGCTGGTCCTCTGAGGCCGGGACCGAAAGTGACCCGCGAGCTCTGAGTCTCAGGTGTCTGCAGGTGTGGAGGAGGGCACGTGAAAGTCCTGTGTGACGTCATAGCAGCAGGTGAGCCGCTCCGTGACGTTTTAATCATTTATTTATTTATTTATTTTACTTCAAATCCTAATTTTATTAAGATTATTTCTACGTTTTTTTTACTATTATTATTTTTAAAATATTTTACTATACATCATTTTCATTTGATCATCACAAGTATTATTATAATTATCATTACGATTATGTTTTAATTTTATGACCTTTCCTCAATGTTTGTATTCATATTTTATTTTAATTTTTTTAACAATGAATAAGAGAAATTTTATTAACACTTTGGATTTTTTATTTCTAATTTTTTTTCTATTAATTTAAAAAATATACATTTTATTATACATAATTTTCATTTGATCATCAAAAGTATTATTATTATTATTATTGTTATTATTATTGTTATTGTATTTCATGACCTTTCCTCAATGTTTGTATTCATATTTTATTTTAATTTCTTCAATAATTAATAAGCTACATTTTTTTGAACACTTTGGATTTTTTATTTCTACTTTATTTTTTTTTATTTTTTTTTATAATTTTACTATACATAATTTGATCATCACAAGTGTTATTATCATTATCATTATTATTATTATTATTATTATTATTTATTTCACATTTTATGACCTTTCCTCAATGTTTGTATTCATATTTTATTTTAATTTCTTTAATAATCAATAAGCTAAATTTTTTTTAACACTTTGGATTTTTTTGAAAAACAAATATGTATTTTTTTAAATAATATATAGCTTCAACATTTTATTATTTTGTCTCATTACTTATATTTTTAATTAGTATTAATTTGATTATTCTTTTATTTCTTTAAATAAACTTTTTTACTGTAGTTTTTTATAACAGAAACACTTTAGATTAAAAAAAACCCTGAATATTTTAAGATATATATTTATTTATATATTACTTAATTTTTTTCTGATTATTTTATACAATCTTTTCTCAATACTTGTATTGATTTGATTATCTTTAATTAATGAATAATTAGAGTATTTTAAATTATATTTTATATTTTCTTGACAATTTTCTTTTTTCTCCCTTCCATTCATTTGATTTAATTAAATTTGATTATTTTTATATTGTTCCGCCTCGTGAGTCGGAAGGCATTAATAAATAAATAAAGTTATTTATGAATAAATAAATAAAAGGTTATTGAAGCTCCGCCCCCTGCAGGCCGCAGCTGGAACTGCAACGGATCACATTTCAGTTCAAATAAACGTTATTAAACACACAGAATGTGCTTTATTATAATATTTATTATATTTACATACAGATTCATGACTATTTGTGCTTCTGAAGGTTCAAACTCATTTTTATATCACGTTTTCTGTCCTGATGAAACATTTAATAAATGTAAACTTTATTGAATAAACTGATAAAAACCTGCAACAGAAAACAAACAAACTTATTTCACAGATCATTTCTTAAAAAATACACATAATAAACAGGAAAATATCTGTTTAACTAAACATCATTAAAGTTATATTTATATTCTGCAGACAGAAGAAAAGTTTCTTACATCAGCACATTAAAGATCTCTCCTTTCTATAATAATATTATTATAATAAATCATATTTCAGAGCTTTCAGAGGAGACCGGAACTTATACAAATATATTTATTTATTTATTGCTTGAATGTTTTATTTATTTGTCTTATTATAATTTTATGTTTTTTTTTCAATATTTGTATTATTCAATTTAGATTTTACTTTCTGAAAAAACAAATTATATTTTTTTATTATAATTTTTTATATAAACATCTTTAGTTTTTGGAAAATAAATATTTTTGTGTATTTATTTTCCCTTGCTTGAATGTTTTATTTCTTTGTCTCATTATAATTTTACCCTTTTTTCAATATTTGTATTGTTTAATTTAGATTTTAATTTCTTTAAAAAAAAAATTATATATTTTTATTTTTTTATTATAATTTTTTTTTATATAAACATTTTTAGTTTTTGGAAAATAAATATTTTGTGTGTTTATTTTCTGTTTTATTGTCGTTATATTTTATTGTCATTTCTTTAAATTAAAAAAAAAAAAAATTTAATATATTTTTTGAGAAACACATATGTATTTATGATACATTATTATATATTGTTGTGGCCGCGTTGTAATGTTTCCCTCTGAGACGTTTCAGATGAATAAACGATAATAAACGGCTTGTTGTGGCTCGTGACCTCTGACCTCCGGCCGACTCTCATCTCTGTAATCTGCTGCAGAAACACTAATCGCTCATAATTCCACTTTGCTGCTCGGATGATAATTAATCTGCAGATTAAAGAGGAGCAACATTAATCCACCTTTGTGTTCCACATTTAATCACCTTGATGACTTTAACAAACAAACACGTCGAGTCTTTAAACTCTTGATTATATTTATAATATCTTCATGTTACCTCTGAGCTCTTCAACCAGACTCCATTCATGAAAACACTCCTTTTAGCCGACAGGACATTTAAATGTAACATGGAGATGGCAGATATTTATTTTTAGCTCAGATTTGGTTATTTTTCCTGGTGGAAGTGTTCGTCACTCACGTTTCTGTTAGAGAACGTCAGAAACATAAAAATCTGAGAAATATTTCTGTTTTGACAGTTTGAGGTTCTGATAAATTGTTTAGTTCTGGTGAGAATACCTGTGTTCTGTAAAAGTTTTTAAAAATTATATTATAGGTGATAGCGTTATATTATAGAGATAGCGTCTGACACGCTCCAAATACATAATGACATGTTCATAAATATAAATAGGAATAAATGTGAAGAGAATATATATTAAAACCTTCGGTTAAATATATTCGGTTATATATAATATATATATATAAACCTGAGAAAGGTTTATATATATATATTATATATATATATATAAACCTGAGAAAGGTTTATATATATATATATATAAACCTGAGAAAGGTTTATATATATATATATATATATATATATAAACCTGAGAAAGGTTTATATATATATAAACCTGAGAAAGGTTTATATATATATAAACCTGAGAAAGGTTTATATATATATAAACCTGAGAAAGGTTTATATATATATATATATATACAGTATAAACCTGAGAAAGGTTTATATATATATATACATATATATATATATATAAACCTTTCTCAGGTTTATATATATACATATATATATATATAAACCTGAGAAAGTTTTAACCGAAGGTTTTAATATATATTCTCAGATATACATATATATATATATATATATATATATATATATATATATATATATATATATATATATATATATATTATGTCGTAATAGATTCTCCCTCCGGACACATGCCTGTTTTTTGGAAGAAATTATGAAATAATTAAACTATATGAAGGGTTACATTTCTGAAAATGATTTAATGTTTGGTAGTGACCGACAAAACCCTGTTCCAGCTGCTGTCAGTGAGCTGAGGAGAACATGAGGAGAACATGAAGAGAACATGAACAGAAGCTGAGGAGAACATGAAGAGAACATGAAGAGAAGCTGAGGAGAACATGAAGAGAACCTGAAGAGAAGCTGAGGAGAACATGAGGAGAACATGAGGAGAACATGAAGAGAACATGAACAGAAGCTGAGGAGAACATGAAGAGAACATGAAGAGAAGCTGAGGAGAACATGAAGAGAACATGAAGAGAAGCTGAGGAGAACATGAAGAGAACATGAAGAGAAGCTGAGGAGAACATGAAGAGAACATGAAGAGAAGCTGAGGAGAACATGAGGAGAACATGAGGAGAACATGAAGAGAACATGAAGAGAAGCTGAGGAGAACATGAGGAGAACATGAGGAAAACATGAGGAGAACATGAGGAGAAGCTGAGGAGAAGCTGAGGAGCTCTGTGATTGGTCCATTGACGACTTATTGTCCTCACATCATTTATTTGTACTTTAGAAACCAAACTAAAAAAAAATCAAAATCAGTGTTCCGTCACACACACCAGACAAAAACGCCGACTCATCAGTCGCGTCACGTTATTTACTTTTATTCTTCACAGTCTGAACATCATCATTTCACAGTGTCTCTGGGTCAGTCGGAGGTCAGAGGTCAGAGGTCAGAGGCGGTCTGCTTCAGGTGAGCTTTGGTCTGCAGGTGAGCCTTCAGGAAGGTGAGCAGGCGGAAGCTCTTCCCGCAGGCGAGGCAGCTGTAGGGTGTCTCTCCGCTGTGGATGCTGCGGTGGCGCAGGAAGCTGGTGGACAGGTAGAAGGTCTTGTTGCAGAGCGAGCAGCGGTACGGCTTCTCGCCGCTGTGCGTGTAGCGGTGATGCTTCAGCTGCTGCTGCAGGCGGAAGCTCTTCCCGCAGACGTCGCAGCCGAACGGCTTCTCGCCCGTGTGGCTGCGCTGGTGGTTCCTGAGCAGCGAGCGGTGGGGGAACTTCTTGCCGCACACCTCGCAGACGACGGCGGTGGCGGCGGCGTCCCCGGCCGGCGGCTCGGCGGCGAGCGGCTCGTGCGGGTGTTTGCTGATGACGTGGTTCTTCAGGAAGCGGTAGCTCTTGCCGCAGACGGAGCAGAGCTGGCGCTCGCCGGCGTGCGCGGCCTCGTGTGCGCGCAGGTTGGCGGCCTGGTTGAAGCCCTTCCCGCAGGTGGAGCACGTGAACGGGCGTGCCGCCTGGTGCACGGCGGCGTGGCGCTTCAGGTGGCCGGCGTGGAAGAAGCTCTTGCCGCAGACGTCGCAGGTGAAGGTCTTGTCGAAGTGCGTGGTGCGGTGCGTCTTCATCATGCTGACGGACGAGTAACCTTTGCCGCACACGTCGCAGTGACACGTCTTCTCGCCCGTGTGCCGCGCCTTCACGTGCAGGTCGCGGTGGGACTTGTGGTTGAACCTCTTGGGGCAGAAGTCGCAGCCGTACGGCAGCAGCCCGTGCTCCTTCATCACGTGCTCGTTCAGCCTCAGGATGCCCGTGAACACGGCGCCGCACACCGAGCACGCCGGGTGAGACTTCCCGTGGTGGTCGGCGAGCCGCTGAGAGTTTGGAAACATCATCCCGCACTGCGAACAGCGGCAGTAACTCTCTGTCGTCTCTGTTTTAACATCGCTGCCGCCGCGCTGCGGCCTCCGAGTGCACCGCTGCTTCCTGTCGCAGGCTGCAGAGACTCCGCCCGCCGCCGATGAGGCGCGCTGAGCGTACTCGTGGTCGGTGACCTCAGCCTGCGGAGGGCCGGAACGCTCGTTGTCCACGGAGACGGTTTTATTCTCAGCTGCAACAAAACAGACGCATTAACGTAACTGTCAGAATCTTCTGAACACGTTGGAACATGAACTCACCGTTAGCGTTAGCGTTAGCATTAGCCGGGCCCTGCGGCGACGGCAGCAGACGCTCGGCGGCGGCGGCGCTCTGCAGGACAGAAACAGAGCTGGTGAGTTTGTTCTGAGTCGTGTCTGTATCTCTGCTGGTTCACTCACTGACCCTGTACACCAGGATGAAGGTCTGTCCTGTGGGGGGGCGCTCCGCTCCGCCGCCTCCACCTGCAGCAGGAAACACGCTGACATCACCGGCGCCAAAACAAAACACCACTTACACAGCGGCGTGGAGTATTAACTTCACAGACTGTTAATATATAAAATCCCTATAAATATATATTTATATAAAGTCTCACAATCAGAACAACTCAAACATGTTCTATCAAGAACTTCTAATTCATGTTGAATCTTTCTTGATACCTCAACTAACTAACTAACTAACAAAAAAACACCTTCATGAAAGGGTTTTTTTCCCTTGGCAAGCACTTAAATATGCTCAAGGGTAGCAGGTATCACCAAAATGTATTTTATTAAAATATACACATTTTTAATGCAAACGATTCTATCATTACCGTAACATTTAACCATTTTTCCCCATCACTTTTCATTCAGATTTTGTTCTTTATAAATTGTTAAAAACCATTATGTTTAATTATATTCTGTTAAATTATACATTTTTAAACAAATGTATATTTATTTTTGTAAAGTTTATTAAATATTTATTGTATATAAGTGTGGGGGAACCATGACATTTTTATCTGGATACATTACGGTAATGAATTTGTGAATCAAAAATAGGTTAAAAAATATAGAAAATATTATTTTAACACAAAACAATGAATTGTGCCTCATTATGGCTATATTACTCATTCATATAAAAGTGAAATATATTTAGTTTAATAAAGTATGTCCTTATTATCTTCACAGGCAGAACTTAGACTGGCTTCATGAGAATCACCCACCTAACTAACTAACTAACTAACTAAAGTACTGAAGTTCTTCTAGAATCCCAGTAGACCTGCTCACCTCCTGGTCTTGGTAAACCCTGATCCATCAGGTCTCCAGGTGGATCCATCAGGTCTCCAGGTGGATCCGTCAGATCTCCAGGTGGATCCATCAAGTCTCCAGGTGGATCCGTCAGGTCTCCAGGTGGATCCGTCAGATCTCCAGGTGGATCCGTCAGGTCTCCAGGTGGATCCGTCAGGTCTCCAGGTGGATCTGTCAGATCTTCACCTGGATCCACAGAAACCATCTGAAGGATCTTCAGGATTTTATCAACAGCTTCAACACACAAACTGTCCACCAGATTACTGAGTTTTTCCTGAAAAAAAAAAATTAAAAAATCAACCAACTTATAAATATTAACATATAAATAATAGGTTAGTATATAATAGTGTAGTAATAAAACCCTCATACGAAACTCCATTCAGATATCTGTCAATTTAAAGCTGTTCAGGATTGTTTAATGTGTTTGTTTGAATTTTTCTGCTTCTAACACTTACAGACTTTACTTTGAATATTTAAGGTAAATTCTGCCTATAATATTACTACTACTACTGATGCTGTATAATACTTTCATACTTGTAGTGGAGTGATTTTGGTAGTACTTCTACTGCAGTGAAGTATCTGAATACTTTGAATACTTTGAATACTGTGAATACTTTGCTCCCTGCAGTATGAACTGAAGCCGAACTGTAGTGGATCAGTTACTGTCGCTTTCTACACGCTGTCGGATTCACCAAACAACTTTTAAACCAAATATTCAGAGTTAAAGTCTAAACTGAGCCGTTTTCTGGTGAACAGTGAAAGCAGGTCAGCTGACGGGCTGAAAGGTCTTAAATTAGAAGATTTATTAATGGAGTTTGGTGAAACAGAAAAAAATGCGATAAAGTCCTTTTTTAATGTGTATCAAAGTCAACACTTTTTAAAAACAAATTTTCTTAGAAAAATAAATAAAAATTAAAACCTAACTCGCTCCGCCATTAAAACGTCATCACACCGGAAGTGAACCAAAGCGTTAAGGTTAGCCGTTAGCGCCGTTAGCCGCAGGCAGCTTACCTCTGTTTCGGGTCTTTGTTCGGTCACAGAGACTTCCCCCGCCGCCTTCAGTACCTCCGCCATCAGCGTCCTGCCCAGGCGTCTCACGACGACCGTGACTTCGTCTTTAAAAGTGTTTAAATCGGCCATCTTTTAAGAATTCCTGCACTGAGCGGCCTGCTAGCTTAGCAAGGAAACGGCTAGTGACGCTACTGCGGAAAAAGGAAGTGACGTAGTTGTCTCGTCCAACTTCTATCGCCCTCCAAAGTAAAACAGAAAAAAATACAGAAAAATTAAATCCCATATATATATATATATATAATACATTCTCAGATTTTATAAACAAAAGTCACTTTTTTATAATAACGAACTAGGCTGTGAAACATTTACACACTCATTTAAAGATTAAAGAAACAACATTTTTCTTACATTACATACATACATTTAAATAACATTGACATTGATAAGAGATAAAATTATTTCAACATTTCATTTATTGTAAACATATTAATTCCATAAAGTACTTTTTAAATACATAAATATAAAACTATTCAATTTTTGCCCCAATTTCACTGGATTTTTATGATTTGTAAAAAATAATTATTAGGATTCTTAAACTAAACAAAAAATAAATAAGAAAAGGAATAAAACTGTTAAATTTGACAGTGAATTTAAAAAAACAAAAACAAAACATGTTTTCATCTTTTCCCAATTTTATATTAAAACTTTAAACGTATAACTTTATTATTTATTTATATCTTAAGTTATAAAAAATGTTTGGCTTAAAACCTCTAAAGTAAAAACACATAATTCAGTTAAATCACATTTTCCAAATCAAAAGAAAAAAAATAATATTTTAATATAGATACACTCACAGAAACATGATTTTGGCCAAACATTCATTAATAAAGTTAATAAAGGTAACGAGCACGACTTCATTTGTTGTTTTTCTAAATAATTTTGATGGGTTTTTATTCATCTGCAGCAGAAAAATAAATAAAATGAAGTAAATAAATAATGTGGTAATATTTAACACTTAAATAAGAAAAGAGCAGAAAATATAAGAATGATGCAGAAACAGAATCGAATGATGACATAACATAATATGATGTGTATATTATGTGAATAATGAAGTAAATAAGGTATAACAGAATAATCAATAATTAATGTATACTGAAAAAATAATTCATTAAATAGTAATAACAAATAAAATGTAAGAAAACAATTAAAAGTGATTTTTCTTTTCTTATTGACTGATTATTCAGACAGACATTAAATCACTGTAAATATTATATTTTGATTAAAATTAAAATGATTGATGTAAATAAAATAAAATGTTCAACATGATTAAAAATCAGAATATGTTTTAGATTTAAAGATGTATTTAACATCACGGAAGCAAGTAATAGTGATCTTTTTTTAAATTATTATTTAAAGTTTAATTATGAATGAAAAATAGATTTCTGTGTGTAATCTGAGTAATAATCTGAGTTTTCATCTTTGAAATAAATCTAAATGTTCTGCAGCGTTTGTGTTGAAAAATCAAAAAAAAATTCCAGTTTTTCAAAAAATACTTTGTTTTTATTCACCAACCTTCTGCTGTACATCATAATAATATTAATGATAATAACAACAATAATAACCTTTTAAATATTACAGTTAAATTACATTCACACAACATAAATAATAAAACATTAAATATTTTCTCTTATTTTCCAAAGACACATAAATATAAAACAAACAATAATAAATAATAAACACAGACAGAAATGATCACAGAGTTCAGAGGATCTGGCGTCGCTTCAGAGATTAATAATAATAATAATATTAATTAATGTTGAAACATTTCGTTTCACCCGTAAACAATCTGTTAGCAAAATCAAATGTAGCCAAAGGCTAACAGTAAGCATCCTGGCGTTTATTAGCGTCATGCTAATCATTTTTATAATCATGATGCTAGTTCTTTAGCATAGCACTGATAATTAGCACGCTACAACACTAGCTCAATAAAACACATGGAAAGCACCAATTTTTAGCATGTTAGCTAGTAACGAATAACAAACGTTCACTAATATTTCATGATGCTATCATTAATTAGCATGCTAACGTTTATTAGCAAGCTGTGAAAATTGTGGCACTCTAATGTAATTTTAATTGAACCAGTAACGTTTGCTAGCATAATAAATATTACCTTAATGCTAATGTTTTAGCATGCTAACATTAATTAGCATGACCGTACTCTGTTAGCATAATAAAATTAGCATGTGATATTTAATGGAACCAGTAAACTTTTAGCCTTCAGCATGCTAACACACATTAGCACTGAAGTTGCATAGTAACAAGCAGCTGCTCTCTCATTGGCTGTTGCTGTGATCCCTGAGAGAAGAGCCAATCAGATCTCTGAGCGTCGTCACCGACATATCTGATTGGCCCGACCTTCAGCTGCGTTCGTCCGACTCGGCGGCGCTGTGTCGGCGTGGCGAGGGGGCGGGCCGGGCCGCAGCGTCCTCCTGCTGCTGCTGTTTGGAGGAGCTGGACAGGTCGATGGCCACCTCCTCCTCCTGCTCCTCCTCCTCCATCTCCAGCTCCTCCTCCTCTTCCTCTCGAGCCTCACGCTGCACCTCCCGGGCTTCACCGCTGCCGCTACGCCGCTCCGAGGCGTCGCAGAAGGAGTCGGGGCGCGTGGAGTCGGATTCTCGGGGGCTCGAACACTTCTTGGAGATTTCTAGAGACTTCTTGTGCATTCCTGCAGGACGGAGACGCAGAGTCACTCAACACGTCACAGGTCACACAAAAAATCTTTCATTATAAATAAAATATTAAATCTGAGTTAACATCAGTCTGAACCAAAATAAAGTGATTTATCTGTGATTTATTGTGAATAAATTAATCTAAAGGACGCTGAAATAAATACAACATGATGCTGATGCGGAAAAAGTCTGAATTCATTCTGTTAAAGTGGTTTTATCAATGGAGTCTGGTGCAGCAGAGAGACGCTGGACATGCTGTGGCGCGCTAGTTTGTGTTGGTGCCTTGGAGCGCGGCGTGCTGGTGCTTGCTGGTGCTTGTTGGTGCGTGGCGTGATGGTGCTTGCTGGTGAGTGGCGTGCTGGTGCTTGCTGATGCATGTTGGTGCGTGGCGTGCTGGTGCTTGCTGATGCATGTTGGTGCGTGGCGTGATGGTGCTTGCTTGGGCATGTTGGTGCGTGATGTGCTGGTGCTTGCTTGGGCATGTTGGTGCGTGATGTGCTGGTGCTTGCTTGGGCATGTTGGTGCGTGGCGTGATGGTGCTTGCTGGCGCATGTTGGTGCGTGGCGTGATGGTGCATGTTGGTGCGTGGCGTGCTGGTGCTTGCTGGCGCATGTTGGTGCGTGATGTGCTGGTGCTTGCTTGGGCATGTTGGTGCGTGATGTGCTGGTGCTTGCTTGGGCATGTTGGTGCGTGGCGTGATGGTGCTTGCTGGCGCATGTTGGTGCGTGGCGTGATGGTGCATGTTGGTGCGTGGCGTGCTGGTGCTTGCTGGCGCGTGTTGGTGCGTGGCGTGCTGGTGCTTGCTGGCGCATGTTGGTGCGTGACGTGCTGGTGCATGTTGGTGTGTGACGGTGCATGTTGGTGCTTGTTGGTGCATGTTGGTGCATGTTGGTGCGTGACGGTGCTTGTTGGTGCGTGGCGTGCTGGTGCTTGCTGGTGCATGTTGGTGTGTGACGGTGCGTGTTGGTGCGTGGCGTGCTGGTGCTTGCTGGTGCATGTTGGTGTGTGACGGTGCATGTTGGTGTGTGACGGTGCATGTTGGTGCTTGTTGGTGCTTGTTGGTGCGTGTTGGTGCGTGGCGTGCTGGTGCTTGCTGGTGCATGTTGGTGCTTGTTGGTGCGTGTTGGTGCGTGGCGTGCTGGTGCTTGCTGGTGCATGTTGGTGTGTGACGGTGCATGTTGGTGCTTGTTGGTGCTTGTTGGTGCGTGTTGGTGCGTGGCGTGCTGGTGCTTGCTGGTGCATGTTGGTGCTTGTTGGTGCGTGTTGGTGCGTGGTGTGCTGGTGCTTGCTGGTGCATGTTGGTGCATGTTGGTGTGTGACGGTGCTTGTTGGTGCTTGTTGGTGCGTGTTGGTGCGTGGCGTGCTGGTGCGTGCGTGGCACTGACGTGTATGCGGCTCACCGAGCAGCCAGGGGGCGCAGGATCCCATCATGCCGTTCTTGGCCGAGTTGAGGATGGACTCCGGCAGCGGGATGGAGTGGCGCACCATGGCGCCGTACAGGCCGTACTCCGCCATGACGCTGCTGCGGCCCCAGCACTTCTCACGCTTTCGCCACTTGGCGCGGCGGTTCTGGAACCACACCTGGACACAAACACATCATAATAATCAGTTATTGTTGTTTAGAAATTATTCAAAAACTTAAATATAGAAAAATATAAATGTGTTTAAATGAAATCGGCTCACAAATATTAATATTTACTTACAAATGTACTTTTATTATTGTGTTTATAAACATTATTGAATATTGATCTGATCTTGAACTTCTCAGATGGTTTCATTATTTTATACATAATTTCCTTCATTGTTTATTTATATTTAATTATAGCATATATATTTTTTTATTTGATAAAAAATGAAAACTAATATTTTCTCCTTAATGAAAAGTATTTGACTTTATTTCAAACTGACTCTTCCTTTTTATTGATTAAAAACAATTACTATTTCTTTTTTCCAAATCATTTTATTTATTCATTATTTTTTAAACATTTCATTTATTATTATTTTTAATCATTTCAATTATTTTTAAATAATTGTATTTATTTATATATATTTATTTTTTTTAAATAATTGTATTTATTCATTTTAAAATAATTTTATTTATTTAAAAAAATAATTTTATTAATTTAGATTTTTTTTTTAATGTATTTAGAAATCAAAACCAATTTTAGACGGACAGATACAATAACTTTCATTTTTAAATAAGTCAAAGAACCAAATTATTTTAGATTTTAGTAATAATATAATAATAACTATAATAAGAAAAACAATATTATTATTGTTATTTATTCAAATGCTTACTTTTAAAATATATTTTTATTGTTAATTTAGTTTAAGTGTCTTCAGTGTGTCTGTGTGAGTGTGTATATGTGTCTCAGAGTGTGTGTGTGTGTGTGTGTGTGTGTGTGTGTGTGTGTGTCTCACCTGGATCCTGTCCTCTGGCAGCTCTGTCTTCATGGCGAGCATCTCTCTGGCGTAGACGTCGGGGTAATGCGCCTCGTGGAACGCTTTCTCCAGCTCCTCCAGCTGGTGAGACGTGAACACCGTCCTGCACACACACACACACACACACACATTTAATTATTTTATTCTACATTTATTATACAACAGTTTTGATGTATTTCTAAACTGTCTCTCTGATATCAATAAATCCTATTTCTGTGTTTTTACCGTTAATGATGTAACATAAATACATTAATATTAATTAATATTATCGTGAAATCCAGAATTAAATAGGAAAAACAAAATAAATATACATGTACATATTTATAAATTATATGTTTTTGATTATCTCTTTAATTAAGCACCCCTTATCATTATTATAATTTCACTCTGTTTCCTCTCTGAGGATCAATAACCAATTATGTTTAAATCCTGTATGAAGTCACTTCCTGTTATTTTCTTCATTTAAAACAGAAAAAAAACGCTAAAAAACATCATTTAAATTATAAGAATATTAAAATTTGTATTTTATATATCTTCTATTTTTACACATGTTCTCATTTTAATGACACTGCCCTTATTGTTATTAATATGACATTGTATTTATATTACACAGCTGAACTTCCTCTAAATATCAATAAATCATACTTTTTAATTAGATTATCGCATTTGTGCTACAACTTCAGAATATGAAAAATATTTTATTATACGTTAAAGAAATGTAAAATAGTTTATAATATGTCTGAAATATTTATATATATATATATATATATATATATATATATATATATATATATATATTAACATCTTCCCATTACACACCGCTTATTATCATTTATATGACATTTATATAAGATCTTTTTAAATTCTAAACAGCAAAAAAGATATTTACATGAATATTTTATTCTGATTTAATATGAAAATATGAATGAGTTCTGACCTGTGTCTCCTCTTCTTCCTCTTCTGCGAGTTTGCGGAACTTTTGGAGTCGTTGCGGTCAGAGAGACATTCTTCATCTGCACAAACACACACATTATTATTATTATTATTATTATTAAAACGATGAAAACGGAAAGTCAGATACATTTAGTAAACATGTTAAAGTTCGTTCTGCACACGTTCAATATTTAAAAAATCGAATTATTTCAAGAACTTTTGTTTTAATTGAAGCGACGATGTTTTTAAAACGGAAAAGCTGATTCATAAAAACATCTGAGCCGCGTTATTATTATTATTATTATTATTATTATTATTATTATTATTATTATTATCATTCTACACACAAGCTGCTGTGTTTAAAACAGTTTAGAGGATCCCGAACTGAGCCGAGCCGCTAATACCTAATATTTATATCGAATTTAACAAAAAGAAAATGATGAAAAACGAAAAATCCAACATTAAAAACGGTTTAGATATAAAAAATAAAAAAAAAAAGAGGAAAAAACAATGAATGTTAAAACATTTCCAACATATAATAATGTTGGATATATAGATGATCATAAAAACACGCAGCTACATATTTCTTCAGAGCTGGAAAAGAAAAGAAACTAAACGAAACTGGGGGGGGAAACCAATAATATAATGTATAATGTCATTTATTTATTTAGCTCTGAAAAAAACGAAAATGTTAAAAAGCCGAGCCGAACGAAGCAAATCCACCGAACATTTAAAAAACGAAGTTTACAGGAAAAAAAAGAAGGGAAATGAGGACATAATATAATTGATAAAAAAAAAACTATAGTTCAACAAATAAATAAATAATCAAAACCCGAGCCGATCCGAACCGAGCAAATCCCCCGAACATTTAAACAACGTTTTGTTTAAAAAAATAAAAAAATTAACAGAAAAAAGAAGACATTTTTTGTCATAATAGCCTATAATTAATAGATCATAAAAAAAAAAACTATAGTTCAACAAATAAATAAATTATCAAAACCCGAGCCGATCCGAACCGAGCAAATCCACCGAACATTTAAAAAACGTTTTGTTTAAAAAAATATATATATATTTAATTTACAGAAAAAAAAGAAAGAAAAATGATGTCATAATAGCCTATAATTAATAATAAAAAAACAAAACTATAGTTCAACAAATAAATAAATGATTAAAACCCGAGTCGAGCCGAACCCAGCCGAGTCGAACATGCAGACGCGGGAAAAGTTGGTTCCGACGGTAACCGTTGCTTAGAAACGGTTGAAGAAGCCGAACAGAGCCGAACAGAGCCGAACTTTAAACAGAGAGTAAGGGAAGGTCCGGGTCGTACCGGAGTAGGCGTCCCTCTGGGCCTCCACGCCCGGCAGGTAGTGGCTGTCCCGGGCCTGCAGCAGCGGCAGGTGTCCCGGCAGGAAGCAGGGCGCTCCGGAGGGCTGGCCCGCCGCCAGGCTGCACAGGAAGCCGAGGCCGAGCGGCAGCGACCCTCCGGGGAAGGAGAAGCCGCCGAGGCCGCCACCGACTCCGTGAGGCTCCACCCCGGGTCCCGAACCCGCAGACAGACCCGAACCCGGAGCTCCGCCGGGCTGCTGCCGCGCCTGCAGGTCCGACTCCAGGCCCAACAGGTCAGTGATGGCGAAGCCTTTGGACCGGAACCCGGAGCCGTGCAGCCGGGATTTATCTATGCCGAAACCCGGCGACAGCAGCTTGACTCTGGGCTTCTCTTCGCTCAGCTCGTCCCGTCCGGCCGCCATGTTGTCCTCTCAGACCGGGACCGGCCGGGCGGCGGGCTCCATTTATCCGGGCCCGCCGTGCCGGGGATCAGGGCCACAGCCAATCAGGAGCCGGGGCCGCGGCGGGGGGCGGGGCCACTCTCAATCCCGGAGGATTAATTGCCACCAATTTCTCCAATCCGATCATCAGGATTTTCTGCTTTTTAATTTATGTTGTTTATCTTTGATCGCACACACACACACACACACACACACACACACACACACACACACTGATCAGTAATCAATCAGCTGTTTCCGTTGTAATAAATATATAAATAACGAATTGATGATATTTAAAACCACTTTCACCGACTTTATTTGTTGAATAATAATAATTATTATTATAATGTTAAAAATAAAATGTAAACCTGTGACAATATTTCAGACAGATTTGCAGAAATATTTAACAGTCTGTTCGTTCAATTTAATCAATAAAACCATTGATTCCTAATTGTATTTACATTTAACGGAATAAGTTAAAAAATCGATTCGAATCGAAAATTTTTTTTTTCATGATTTACCCTGCAAATAAACACAATGAATTAAAAACAATTATTCGTTAATATTAACATTTATTTAGAACAAAAAAGAAGTGAGTGAAAGAAAATTATATAAACTTAAACAAATATAATCATAATAAGGACACTTTTCATTAAAGGAAATCTGATAAATACTGTTATATTATTTAATGTATTTTTTAATCTTCAGATGTTACATGTTGGATTGTATTATCATTTCAATAATAATTATAATTACTGTGTCATTCAATTCTTCTTATTATTTAATAACTTCGTTTTGGATCCACCAAAATAAAAATGTTCAGGAAGCAATAATAATAATAATAATAACTTTAATGGTCCCTTTAAATGATTTTTATTTTTAAATCTTTAATCTCCATGTCATGAGTGAAGCTGATGACGTCATAGGAATAAAAAATAAAAACAGATTAGAGTTTAAATTTGCTTTAATTATCTGTGAGGAGCAGATTCCTCTAATTGCTTTTTAAAACCAGTTGACCATTTTTACCTTCACACACACACACACACACACACACACACACACACACACACACACACACACACACACGCACACACTCTCTCTGTGCCAGCCTGCAGTCCATCCTGAGGGATTAGCTGCTAACTTGGCCCTAATTTCACAAACTGACTTTATTTTGTGTCGCAGCTGATTCAGCTTCAGAACATCACAAAATAGTTATAATAAACTCATTCTTCAGGGAAATTAAACAAACATTAACTGCAGTAAAATAATCTGCTGAATGTACAAGTCCTCTTGCAAAATAATAATTATGGTTTCATTTTGTATTTATTTTATTTATTATTGAAACCTGCAAAAAGTATTTTATGCATTCCTTAATTTATACATATAAATAAATGTAAATTAACTCGTTAAAATAAATAGATATATTTTGTTTTGCTGCAAGAGAATTCTGAAAATATTTTAATGTGATGCATTAAAAACAGGTTGGAATAATTTTACAGTAAAAACAAATATGATGTTAAATGCATCTTCATATTGTTTAGTAAATATTGATCATATATGTCTTGTTATATGTTATATTTTATATAACATTAAAAATATTTTTGTTTATATAATAAATAAATAGAAAGAATATCTAAATTTGTTTATAGGAAGTCAGAATAACTTAAAAACAAATAAAATAAATAACACGAAGAGAAAAGGATGCAATAATAATGAAATAAAACATTTTATTAAATTATAACATTCATAATTTGCAGCTATAATAATAATAGCAATAATAATAATAACAACTGATAAAGCACATTTTAATATATATTAGGTATTTGTGATTTAAAGATTTAGAAACGCAACAAATTATGTTTCACATTCATTCTGTAGTTTTATTAAATCACATTTTATATTAAATTTCATTTTGTCTCCTTGAACAGCAGATTTATTACTCATAATAATATAAAAATATTAAAATAAACAAACAGACGTGGACGTTTATTTGTTGTTTTTATTAATATGCAGACAGACAGACGTTCTGAAATTCAGTTTTTCTGTTTTTATGTTTTTATGACCCGATATGAGGAAATGAAACTTACCTGAACACAGAAAACTTGCTCATATCATATATCATATCAGTCATCAGTCCGTTTAGGGCTGATAACAACCGTCTCCACCTGCCAGCATCACGGACACGTTGTTGTGGCTTTTTAAAGAAAATAAACAAAAAAGACACAAAATTACCAAAATAGATGTCAATTTACCCAAAAATGACCATAAGAACACAAAAAGACACACAATTTCCAAAAAAAGATGTCCAATTACCCAAGAAATGACCAAAAAACACACAAAAACACACAAAATTACCCAAAAAAGATGTCCAATTACCCCAAAAATGACCAAAAAAGACACAAAATGACCAATGACCACTAGAAGTGTCACTCACACTTATTTCACTTTTCAAACTCTTGAAGTTTTCAGCCCGTTAGTCTGTTTAGGGCTGATAACGACTATTAGCTATTTGTATTTGTAAGAAAATTACCAAAAAAGATGTCAAATTACCCAAAACATGACCAAAAAAGACACAAAAAGACACAAAATTAGCCCAGAATATGCCCAAATACCCAAAAATTTACCAAAAAAGATAGAAAAGATGTCAAAATACCCCCCAAAAGTAGCAAGAAATACATCAAAAGACACAAATTTACCAAACAATATGTCAAATTACCCAAAAAATTACCATAAGAACACAAAAAAGACACACAATTACCCAAACAGATGTCAAATTCCCCAAAAATGACCAAAGAAAGACACAAAAAAGTCACAAAATTACCAAAAAATATATCAAATTACCCCAAAAATGACCATAAAAACACAAAAAAAGACAGACAATTACCAAAAAAGATGTCTAATTAACCATAAAATGACAAAAAAGACTCAAAATGACCAATGACCACTGGAACTGTCACTCACACTTATGTCACTTTTCAAACTCTTGAAGTTTTCAGCCCGTTATCAGTCCAATTAGGGCTGATAACGACCGTCTCCACCTGCCAGCATTTCACTTTTAAAACTCGCACAAAGGTGTCACAAAAGTTTTTGAACCCAAATCTCAGCATGGATTTTTCCATGATGTTCCAAAGTTCTTGGCATATTGATGTAATATTCTGGAGGGTTTTTCTGACCATTTTCTCCATTCTTGGTATAAATACAATCACATTATTCAGCACCTAATGACTGCAACAAATGGTGTCAACCCAAAAATTGCTGCAACAACTTATGAGACAAAGTAAAATTATGACCCTTTATACACCATAATAGGTTTCAATAAATAATTCATTAAGTCATTATAATTAGATATTTTTGACCAGAACAACTTGAGCTGCATCAAGTTTTCAGATCTAACCTCAGAGGAGTTTTAGTCTCGTTGTGGTAGAGAAACTGCAGCCTTTAACCACAACGTAACGTCTTTATTCTCATTAAACGGACTGATAACAACCTTCAACGTCCTCCTGACCACCTCATTCTTCTTTTATTTGACTCTTTAAACTGTGTTAACCCCATATATATATATATATATATATATATATATATATATATATATATATATATGGGGTTAACACAGTTTAAAGAGTCAAATAAAAGAAGAGGTCAGCTCTAACCTCAAAGAAGTTCTGTAGTTCTATAAGAGGCCTTTTACTGTTTTATAAAAATCTAAAATCTCTCTCACACGATTATTTTAGCTTTTAATCACATTTTAGAGTTCTTCTTCTGCTGACACACACACACACACACACACACACACACACACTCTCTCTTCTTCTGCAGTCGTAATAAAAGGATGACGCAGCTTCAGAGTTTTTCAGATTATAAACGTTTCCACAAAATCAGAACATCAGTTTGACTCATGTAATCTGAAAAGAAGGTGCTGAGGCGGGATTAAACTCTCTCTGTGTGTGTGTGTGTGTGTGTGTGTGTGTGTGTGTGTGTGCTCCACAGAAACTTATGTTCAATTTGAAAACAATGTGGATTACCATTATATGAGGGCAGATTGATTGATTATGTGGGTTTGAATAATCTTCAGATTAAAGTCTTTTATTCTTGATCTTTTCATCCTCGTCCAGTTTGATCTTCGAGTCTTTATCGTTTTATTTCTGCTCCTCTAATTAATCTGCGCCGTCGTTGCGTGTTGGCCGAGCACGGATCAGGTTTGAGGCGGCGCCGTCAGGTGACCTCAGTCCCGACCGCCGGAGCCACGAGGGGGCGGGGCTTAGCTAGCGGCTAACTAAGAGACAAAGAGTTCAGAGCTGTCAATCATTCAGCCTCTTCATCTGCTACAAGAAGTGGACCTTCAGGTCACTAACAGACAGAATCTGTACGATCTCCAGTCCTTCACGTCTCCGTCTGGAGTTAGTGGCGCCATCTAGAGGCCGCAGTGATTCGGACTATAAAGTACAAAGAGTCAGTGAGGGACGGAGGAGACGGGTCAGACAAACCAGGACTTTCACCAGGAGACGCAAAAAAAGACGGAAAGAGACAGAAAATTACCAAAAAGGTGTCAAAATACCCAAAAAGTGACCAAAGAAGACACCAAATTACCAAAAAACATGTCAAATTGCCCAAAAGATGACCAAAATAGACACAAAAAGACACAAAATTACCAAAAAAGATGTCAAATTACCACCCAAAAATCACCAAAAAAGTCACAGAATTACCAAAAATATGTCAAATTACCCAAAAACTGACCAAAAGAGACACAAAATTACCAAAAAAGATATCAAATTACCCCAAAAGACACCAAATTACCAAAAAACATGTCTAATTGCCCAAAAGATGACCAAAATGGACACAAAATTACCAAAAAACATGTCAAATTGCCCCTAAAAATACATAAAATTACCTAAAAATACGTCAAATTACCCCAAAAATGAAAGAAAAAAGAAGACACAAACCAAAACAAGAGCAACAAAAGACGTAAAGTGAGAGTTCTAATGTGAAACATGAATGTGCTCCGTCAGCTCTTCTCTAAGGTTCAGGGCCAAACAGTTCCTGGTTCTGGGCTCTAAAAGAGTTTAAAGAGTAAATAAATGATGTAAACGGTGGAAGTGAAGGAGGACGACGTGACTACAGGAAGTGACATCGTTCAGTAAAAACCTGATGCAGGAAGTTAAGAGATGTTTGAATCACATGTTGCACTTTGGTTTCACATGGACACCAACACTGATCTGTTGGGAGACACTTAAGGGCTGTTTTTGGTCTTTTTGTGTCTCTTTTTGTCTATTTTTTATGTCTTTTGGGGTAATTTTATTTCTTTTTCTTGTCATTTTACATGTTTTCTTGGTCATTTTGTGTCATTTGTAGTAATTTTTTAATGTCTTTGGGGGTAATTTTGTGTCTTTTTTGGATCATTTTGTGTCTTTTTTCGTCATTTTTCATGCCTTTTGGGGGTAATTTTGTGTCTTTGGATTATTTTGTTTTTTGGTGGTCAATTTTATGTCTTTTTCTTGTCATTTTACATGTTTTCTTAGTCACTATGTGTCTTTTGGGGTAATTTTGTATCTCTTTTTGGTTATTTTGTGTCTTTTTTAGTTATTTTATGTCTTTTTGGGGTAATTTTGTGTCTTTTTTTGGATAATTTTGTTTTTGGGGGGTAATTTTATGTCTTTTTCTTGTCACTTTACATGTTTTTCTTGGTCATTTTGTGTCTTTTGTAGTAATTTGTATGTGTTTTTGGGTTAATTTTGTGTCTTTTTGGATAATTTTGTTTCTTGGGGGTCATTTTACATCTTTTTCTTGTCACTTTACATCTTTTTCTTGGTCATTTTGTGTCTTTTGGTTTCTTTTTCGTCAGTATTTGGAAATGTTACATATTTTTTGGTCATTATACGTCTTTTGCTGGTATTTTGACCTTTTCTGCTACTTTGATATCCTTTTTGTTTCTTTTATGATCATTTTGTCTTAGTTATTTCATATGTTTTTCTTGCTCATTTTATGTCTTTTGCTGTTTTTTCTGTCTTTCCTGGTTTCCTGGTTCCTCCTGCTGAGTCGTGGGTTTGTTGGGAAGTGTTTGGCTCAGATTTGTGATGTTAAACTGAGTGTGTGAGTTATTGATCCTCTGGTTCATCTCTTGTGTTTATTATTCAGAGGCTGACGGAGCAACAGGTGGTGTTAGAGTCAGAGACACTGGGCTCTCAGGGGAGACACGCCTCCTCCTTTCACTGCTCGCCATCAGTGACCCGCAGGCCGCCACCGCCACCGCCACCGCCGGCAGCAGCTGCAGGAAGTTAAACACTCCAGCAGATCATCACAGAACTCTAACGGGCAGATAATAACTCAGGTTTTTACTTTAATCTACATTTTGTTTTTAAAGTTTCACAGTTAATTTTCTGTATTTTTACAGAGATTTCACTTTAATTTAACATTCAGCAATTAGATAATACTGAAAAATATCTATAATGCCCCGTTGTATTATATCTGTAACATGTTTTTTTTAAGGCATTTGCACTTAATGTAGAAAAAAACAAGAAAAACCTGTAAAATAAAACAGTAACTTTCTGTTGAAGTTAGGGTAGTAGAAAGATGTCAAATAACCCAAAAAATGAGCAAGAAAGACACAAAAATGACCAAAAAAAGATGTCAAATTACCCAAAATATGACCAAAAAAGATGTCAAAATACCCAAAAAATGACCAAAAAAGACACAAAATGACCAAAAAATATGTCAAATTACCCAAAATATGACACAAAAAGACACAAAAAGACACAAAATTACCAAAATAGATGTCAAATAACCCCAAAGAAGACACAAAATGACCAACAAAAATGTCAAATTACCCCCCAAAATGACAATAAAAGACACAAAATTACCCCAAAAAATAACAAGAAATACACAAAAAGACACAAAATGACTAAAGAAGATGTCAAATTACCCAAAAAATGACCAAAAAAGACACAAAGCTATGATTATTTTAATGCACTTGCACTTAATGCAGAAAAAAACAAGAAAAACTTGTAAAATAAAGAAGTACACTGCAAATTATGTGGTTCTTACCAAGATTTTTTTTAAAAATTAGATTTAGAAGTGTTAGATATTTATCTTGTTTTAAGAGTTAATTTCTTATTTTAAGCGTTCAACATGCTTATTTCTAGATTTAATCATCCTAATTTAAGAAATCTTGTCCATGCAGCAAGATCATTTCCCTCAGATTTACTGTTTTATCTGTTTTTAGACAAAACACCTTTTCTGCAGTACAGAAAGTTTCAGATTTACCATTAAAGAGCATTCAGCAGTTTATTAATAATAAAACTATTAAAGCTTTTGCAGAAAAAGAAGCTGATGATGATCAGCAGGTTGTGTGTGTGTGTGTGTGTGTGTGTGTGTGTGTATGTGTGTGTGTATGTGTGTGTGTGTGTGTGTGTGCGGCGGTTTGAACAGTTCCAGCTGTTAGTGGGTCAGAGAGGGTTAATGAGACTAATCAGAGCCCCGCCCCCTGCTGTAAGCCCCGCCCCCTGCTGTAAGCGATAGCAGTAATTGTGGCGGCAGACGGCTGCAGCTCCTGTCGCTTTTGTTGTTCATTGTTTTCTCTGCTCTATTGTTTACAACCGGCAACGGTAACAATAGTCTGGACACGCGTCGCCCCCCCACCAACCGGCCCCCCACCAGCCCCCCCTCCAGCCCTGTGGCCCACTAATTATTCATAAATGCACATTTATGCAAATATCAGGATAGATTAACCTAATTCAGTGATGTAAACAACTCGTGGGTCGGATTACAGTTTTTAAATTAGACTGTCTGGAAGTCTGGACCATATACTCTTACACACACACACACACACACACACACACACACACACACACACATACACACACCTCATTTACATTTGGAGGCCACGCCAGACAAACAAGCAGAGAAAGCTGCAGTCTGCCTGCTGCCATTAGCACTAATAGCTAATGATTAAAACTTAAATACTGTACGGAGTGTGTCACCATCAGGCGTCACGCCGCCACCGCCACAAGCACCACCAGCACCACCAGCATCACCAGCACCACCAGCACCACCAGCACCACCAATACCACCAACACCACCAGCACCAGCATCATCACCAGCATCACCAGCACCACCAACACCACCAACACCACCAGCACCAGCAGCAGCAGCATAAACAGCAACACCAGCACTATTAGCACCACCAGCAGCAGCAGCACCAGCAAAAGCAGCACCACCAACAGCACCACCACCACCACCACCAGTACCAGCACCAGCACCACCACCACCAGTACCAGCACCAGCAAAAGCAGCACCACCAACAGCACCACCAGCACCAGCACCACCACCACCACCACCAGTACCAGCACCAGCACCAGCAAAAGCAGCACCACCAGCACCACCACCAGCACCAGCAGCACCAGCACCACCACCAGTACAACCGCCAGCAGCACCAGCAGCAGCACCAGCACCACCAGCACCATTAGAACCAGCAGCACCACTCCCACCAGCACCGCCAGCAGCGCGTGCCACTCCGCTTTCTGATGCAAATTCATATTTCTTAATTAGTCGCTTCTTTAAAGCTGAGCGAGCCAATCAGTCCGTCACCATCCAGCTGAGCAGCACGATTATTATTATTTTATGCTCATGATTGTTATTGTTGTTGTCGCTATTGTTATTGTTGCTGATATAATAGTAATTATTGTTTCGATACAATTATAATTGTAGATGAATAGAAGTGATTTTCAGATGAACTTTCTCAGTTTCTCGTCTCAGTTGAAGACACTTTCCCGAGCTGATGCCCCTGACCTCTGACCCCGCCCCCCTCTGACCCCCCCTCCCCTCTGACCCTAATCCCCCGACCGCTCGCCACTCTGACGCCCAGAAACTTGTTGAAGTGTTTTGACGTTCACACGTGCTGGGACGGCGTCTGTGATCGTCTCTTCAGCAGCGTTTCATGACGGGCGGCAGGTTCTCCGACCAACGGGCCGAGCAGCACGCCACGGGGGCGGGGCTAAAGTAAAACCATATGTCTTCCTGTCCACAGAATATTAAATAATCCACAAACGAAGAAGATTTATCTGCTCAGAATTGCACTTTTCCACTCTTCCTCTCTCCCAGCATGCACCAGCTGTCGAGCCGCCATATGGCGCCTTTATTTACAGACCATAATAATAACAACAATAACAATAATAACAATAATAATCCTCGGGGCTTTTAACGTCTTAACGTCTTATTTATTGTTGGATTTATTTTTATGATCTTCATCACTTTCACTTTGATTCACGTCCTGATGAAGTACAAGTACCACAGAAACAAGGTACAAGTACTGCAGAAACAAGGTACAAGTACCATAGAGACAAGGTACAAGTACCACAGAGACAAGGTACAAGTACCATAGAGACAAGGTACAAGTACTACAGAAACAAGGTACAAGTTCCACAGAAACAAGGTACAAGTACTACAGAAACAAGGTACAAGTACCACAGAAACAAGGTACAAGTACTACAGAAACAAGGTACAAGTACCACAGAAACAAGGTAGAAGTACTACAGAAACAAGGTAGAAGTACCATAGAGACAAGGTACAAGTACCATAGAGACAAGGTACAAGTACTACAGAAACAAGATACAAGTACCACAGAAACAAGGTAGAAGCACTACAGAAACAAGGTAGAAGTACCATAGAGACAAGGTACAAGTACCACAGAAACAAGGTAGAAGTACCATAGAGACAAGGTACAAGTACCACAGAAACAAGGTAGAAGTACCATAGAGACAAGGTACAAGTACCATAGAGACAAGGTACAAGTACTACAGAAACAAGGTACAAGTACTACAGAAACAAGGTAGAAGTACCATAGAGACAAGGTACAAGTACTACAGAAACAAGGTACAAGTACTACAGAAACAAGGTACAAATACCACAGAGACAAGGTACAAGTATTACAAGTTCCTCAAAGGGACATACAGAGTCATCAGTGTCCTCAGAGGGACAGAGTCCTTAGAGGGACAGACATAGACCTCAAAGGGAGAGATAGAGTCCTTAGAGGGACAGACAGAGTCCTCAAAGAGACAGCCAGTGTCTTCAGAGGGACAGACAGAGTCCTCAGTGTCCTTAGAGGGACAGACAGAGTCCTCAGAGAGACAGACATAGTCCTCAGAGGGACAGACAGTGTCCTCAGTGTCCTCAGAGGGACAGACATAGTCTTCAGAGGGACAGACAGAGCTCTCAGTGTCCTCAGAGGGACAGACAGTTTCCTCAGAGGGACAGACAGCATCCTGAAAGAGACAGAGAGAGTCCTCAGAGGGACAGACAGCATCCTGAAAGAGACAGACAGAGTCCTGAGTGTCCTCAGAGGGACAGACAGTGTCCTCAGAGGGACAGACAGAGTCCTCAGTGTCCTCAGAGGGACAGACAGAGTCCTGAGTGTCCTCAGAGGGACAGACAGAGCTCTCAGTGTCCTCAGAGGGACAGACAGTTTCCTCAGAGGGACAGACAGCATCCTGAAAGAGACAGACAGAGTCCTCAGAGGGACAGACAGCATCCTGAAAGAGACAGACAGAGTCCTGAGTGTCCTCAGAGGGACAGACAGTGTCCTCAGTGTCCTCAGAGGGACAGACAGTGTCCTCTGAAGTTCTGGAGGATAATCTGCAGCAGGATGAAGTTAATCTGCGGCTCGTTAATAAGTCTTAAATTAAAAGCAGATATGAATAAAGGAGGTGAGCCGGCCTCAATAATAACAATAACAACAATAATCGTTGTCGTGCATTAAGTGATTTGAGTCTCCGGGTCGCCGTGGTAATCAGGTAATGTGAAAAACAATAAAATTAAACAGGAGCTCAGCAGCCACTTCATTAATAAATGCCTTTATTAATAAAGATTAGAGGATATTACAGGAATCTATTCATCACAATTTATACACATTTATCAAACATCAGTTATACCTGAAAACTGAAAAACAATAAGAAAATAAATATGGAAATAGAAAGAAGAATTAGTAAAAAGAGGAGAAAGACAAATCACATGTAAAGAGAAATAAAAAATAAAGAATCAGTCAATAATCAATAAGTAAATAAAACCTGAAAATAAAATGAGAAATAAATAAAAGAATAAGTCAGTATATAAAGCAAATGGAAATATGAATAAATAAAATGATAAATACGGAGAAATAAGAGAAATAAATTAAAGAGTAAATCAGTTTTTTTAAAATGCAGAAACATAAATACTTAAATAAATGTGGAAATATAAACCAAAATACATATTCCAAAAGGAAAAATAAAGATATATAATAAATATTCAGTAAAATAAAATAATAAAAGAAAAATCAAGAACACAAAGATAAAGAAATAATTATAATAGTAATAATTTTAATTTATTTTCACTGTTATTTGTTCATTTATTTCTTTGTATATTTATTATTATATATTTTAGGTAAGCATGCTGTATAGTATGCTGTATAACTTCACAACAGTTAAAAATAGATTTAATCTGATTTACATGATACAATAATAATGACGATATTCATAATAACAGTGAGAAGCAGCTTCAGTGAAATCCTCCAACATGCCAGAGTGAGTTATATATTTATTTATTTATTTATACATAAATATGTGTGTGTAGGGTCCATTAACGTGTGGACGGCTTAGAGCTGCTGCCAATTGTTTTCTGTCTCATATACGAGCTTATTGAGCAAAACTGCAGCTGGCAACATCTGGACTAAACACGCAACATCTGCATTAACACGACTCGAGTCCCCAAGTCAGGACATGAAGACACGAGGACATGAGGACTCAGTTAGTGGAGGAGACTCGTGGGTTATCAACATAAAGTGGGCATGTCTGTAAAGAGGAGACTCGTGGGTTATTAACATAAAGTGGGCATGTCAGTAAAGAGAAGACTGGTGGGTTATCAGCATAAAGTGGGCATGTCAGTAAAGAGGAGACTCGTGGGTTATTAACATGAAGTGGACATGTCAGTAAAGAGGAGACTCGTGGGATATTAACATAAAGTGGGCATGTCAGTAAAGAGGAGACTCGTGGGTTATCAACATAAAGTGGGCATGTCAGTAAAGAGGAGACTCGTGGGTTATCAACATAAAGTGGGCATTTCTGTAAAGAGACTCGTGGGTTATCAACATAAACTGGGCATGTCAGTAAAGAGGAGACTCGTGGGTTATTAACATAAAGTGGGCATGTCAGTAAAGAGGAGACTCGTGGGTTATCAACATAAAGTGGGCATTTCTGTAAAGAGACTCGTGGGTTATCAACATAAACTGGGCATGTCAGTAAAGAGGAGACTCGTGGGTTATCAACATAAAGTGGGCATTTCTGTAAAGAGACTCGTGGGTTATCAACATAAACTGGGCATGTCAGTAAAGAGGAGACTCGTGGGTTATTAACATAAAGTGGGCATGTCAGTAAAGAGGAGACTCGTGGGTTATTAACATAAAGTGGACATGTCAGTAAAGAGGAGACTCGTGGGTTATTAACATAAAGTGGGCATGTCAGTAAAGAGGAGACTCGTGGGTTATTAACATAAAGTGGGCATGTCAGTAAAGAGGAGACTGGTGGGTTATTAACATAAAGTGGGCATGTCAGTAAAGAGGAGACTCGTGGGTTATTAACATAAAGTGGGCATGTCAGTAAAGAGGAGACTCGTGGGTTATCAGCATAAAGTGGGCATGTCTGTAAAGGGGAGACTCGTGGGTTATCAACATAAAGTGGGCATGTCAGTAAAGACTCATTGGGACACGTAGAGCCCATTTTATTCAGGTATCTGGAGGTCTGAGACATGTCAGTTTTTGTCTCGATAACATTTAGAGTAACTGTGCAGCGTTCCTTCATATGAAACCAACATGTCATCATGATGTTTGAATCATTAGAAATCATCTTGCTAACTGTTAATTTCTGATTCATGATACAACAAACAAACATGTTTGTGGTTTATTGTTATTTTACTGTAAATAAATCACACATTCACATCAGAAAACACTTGATGTTTGTGCAGCTTCCTGTGCGAGTGTGTGTTTGTGTGTGTGTGTTTTTCATTTGGACTGGCTGCATTATAACATTATAACAATCCAATTTTCATTTGGGCGCTCCTTCCTGCAGGGGATAAGTGAGTAAAACCACTTTGTTTCATTATATAATGTCGCAGCGCAGCGAATATAATAATATTAATGGGATAATTTAATGCAATTTTCTTTATTTGATGCACTCTGACTCTGGCGGCTAATCTGAAGGCATTGTTTAAAATAGATTGAAAAATGAAAGAAGTTTAAACAGCTAATCCTCCGCTGAGGTCACACAGACTCTCATTTCATCAAGATTCACTCGTTCATTTAAACAGTTGATCTGCTGCTGAGCTTCACACGTCATTCTGTCCTCACCGCCACCCGATAAACTGCTCAAGTTCACCGTTAGTCAGTGAGGTGGCAAATATTATAACAATAATTATAATAACAATAATAACAATAACAATGGTTTCAGTCATTTTCCTGTCAAGAAATTAGCAGAAGTTAAAATCCAGAATTTTGCAGGTTTGGAAATTCACAAGTTGTTAAGATGAAACTGGCGTGAGATAAAGAACACTCAGCAGAGTGACGGGTCTCAGGGTTCTGTGTGGTCCTGTGGTTCTGCAGTGGTCCTGTGGTGGTTCTGGGTGGTCCTGTGGTTCTGCAGTGGACCTGTGGTGGTTCTGTGGTTCTGCGGTGGTCTTGTGGTTCTGCAGTGGTCCTGTGGTGGTTCTGGGTGGTCCTGTGGTTCTGCAGTGGTCCTATGGTTCTGTGGTGGTTATGTGGTCTTGTGGTTCTGTGGTGGTCCTGTGGTGGTTCTGTGGTCCTGTGGTGGTTCTGCAGTGGTCCTGTGGTTCTGTGTGGTCCTGTGGTTCTGTGGTGGTTCTGTGGTCTTGTGGTTCTGTGGTGGTCATGTGGTGGTTCTGTGGTCCTGTGGTGGTTCTGTGGTTCTGCAGTGGTCCTGTGGTTCTGTGGTGGTTCTATGGTGGTTCTGTGGTCCTGTGGTGGTTCTGTGGTTCTGTGGTCCTGTGGTGGTTCTGTGGTTCTGCAGTGGTCCTGTGGTTCTGTGGTGGTTCTATGGTGGTTCTGTGGTGGTCCTGTGGTGGTTCTGTGGTCCTGTGGTGGTTCTGCAGTGGTCCTGTGGTTCTGTGTGGTCCTGTGGTTCTGCGGTGGTTCTGTGGTTCTGTGGTCCTGTGATGGTCCTGTGGTCCTGTGGTGATTATGTGGTCCTGTGGTGGTTCTGTGGTGGTTCTGTGGTTCTGTGTGGTTCTGCGATTCTGTGGTGGTTCTGTGGTTCTGTGGTCCTGTGGTGGTCCTGTGGTGGTTCTGTGGTTCTGTGTGGTTCTGCGATTCTGTGGTGGTTCTGTGGTCCTGTGGTTCTCTGTGGTCCTATAGTGGTCCTGTGGTTCTGCGGTGGTTCTATGGTCCTGTGGTTCTCTGTGGTTCTGTGGTGGTTCTGCGGTTCTGCGGTGGTTCTGGGTGAAGCTGCAGCTTTAAGCCGTGGGGACGAGAACACGCTGATAATAATGAAAACACTTTAATCCGTCTTATTTGTTCTGTTTGCGCGTGTCGAGCGGACTTTGGGAGAATTAGGCGTTCC
Source organism: Centropristis striata (assembly GCF_030273125.1). Classification (NCBI taxonomy): domain Eukaryota; kingdom Metazoa; phylum Chordata; class Actinopteri; order Perciformes; family Serranidae; genus Centropristis; species Centropristis striata. The sequence goes on from NC_081536.1 coordinate 32,606,609, forward strand.
TTATTCCCGTTGTGGTTTTTACACGACTTTCCTGGAAAATCCCGTTCGACACACATTTTAATTTCATTTCTGCGGCTCAATCATGTAAATAATCCAATAACATTAATCATCGTTTCTTTGGCTGTTTGTCCTCGTTGCTGTTTGACCTCACTCTGCTTATTGCTTTTTTACTCTGATGGTTTTATAAAATATCATCATGACCCCAATTACTGAGGCAGAGCGGCTGAGCCCACATATTATTTATTATATTTATTATATTATATTAAACAGGGTGTCTGTCATAAAGTCTGAACCATTATTACAGAGGCAGCTGATGAGATCTCTGTTGTCTGTTCTCAGTGTTTCATCACATCGTGTTTGTGTATTTCAGCTTCCTGCTGATGGAACAGGTCGCTGTAAATAAACATGTTTACTCCTCAGGAGAAGCTCAGTGTGCATCATGTTTACTGAAACTACACAGAGCAGAGGGGAGAGGACAGGAGAGGCTGTTTACACGGAGCAGAGAGGAGAGGACAGGAGAGGCTGTTTACACAGAGCAGAGAGGAGAGGACAGGAGAGGCTGTTTACACAGAGCTGAGAGGAGAGGACAGGAGAGGCTGTTTACACAGAGCAGAGAGGAGAGGACAGGAGAGGTTGTTTACACAGAGCTGAGAGGAGAGGACAGGAGAGGCTGTTTACACAGAGCAGAGAGGAGAGGACAGGAGAGGCTGTTTACACAGAGCTGAGAGGAGAGGACAGGAGAGGCTGTTTACACAGAGCTGAGAGGAGAGGACAGGAGAGGCTGTTTACACAGAGCAGAGAGGAGAGGACAGGAGAGGCTGTTTACACAGAGCTGAGAGGAGAGGACGACATGAACCAGAACTTTAAGATCTGCTCCTCAGTCTGTCATCATTTACACATATTTATCTGATCATTTGCTTTTGGAAAACATTTTTTAAGTTGTAAAGAGACTTTATGGACCCTCAGTATTATATTATTATTATTATTATTATTATTATTATTATTATATTATATATGATATTACATCAGCTGTAATCAGGACCTGTTACATCAGGATTTATGCATCAAAATTAAAGCTTAAAAAAATGAATTAAATCAAATATTTAAAAAAGGAATACACATTTAATAAATAAAGAATAAATGAAGAAAATCAAATAAATGAAGACAAATTAAATACAACCAATAATATTAATTAAGAATAAATATGTAGAAATAAATGAAATATAATAACACAAAAATGAAAGAAGAGAGATAAAGAGATAGAAGAAGAAGAGGAATGGGATGCGGCCTGGTGGAATAAGGCAGCTCGCTCCAGATGTCCTCGCTCGTCTCTAATCTCGTCTTACAAGATGAAAGTGGAATCTTCTATCAATTATGATCCAAACATACTGAATTATCTTCCGAAATCCCATAATCATCCTGCTGAGGTCACATGACCCAGATACAGAGTCACATGACCTGCTGACGTCACATGACCTGCTGCAAAAAATCATGAACAATAAATAAAATCTCATCTCCTTTAATTCACAATTCATCTCTCATGATTGAAGATAATGAAGAAACCAGGTGAATAATGATTACACAATAAAACATAATTTAGAACAATAATTAACATTTAAATGTTAATTATTGTTCTAAATAAGAGATATCTACATGATAAATATAAAATAAATATTTACATCATTAATATTAAAATTATCATGATTTTTTGTCAAAATCTCCATTATTTATATTAACATTTTTAGGAAAAAATGAAAAATAAAACATGCTTGCTGTGGGATTTATTTATATTTAGTTATTTATGTTTATATAAATACACATATATAACTGCTGAGTCTGACAGAAACACTGAGGGAGTGCAACAGTTTGTTCACACACACACACACACACACACACAATTTATTTTGTTTGAATGAGTTAATATTAGTTGACACAAAATATATTTGTATTTTGTTTCTTTAAAAATAATGAAATAAATCAGATTAATTTTGTCTTTTATTTGTTGTAGCTGGGTTTTTGTTTTTGTCACAAATCGTGATTCAAACATTACAAAACATCCAAAAGTTATTAATTTCAACTCATGAAGAATAAAAAGTTAAAATTACATGTTACATTCAAATAAAGTCTGTTAATGTTTCATAGTTTATAAGGTTTAAATGTCACTTTCTCACCACTTCCTTTTATGTATTTCTTCATGTGGTTTATCATTATTATTTTGTTATTATAATATCAAAAATAAAACTAGAATAACAAAATAAACAAAACTGCAATGAATCTATATCTTATTCTTATCATTTTAAATAAACAATAATTATATAATATTTATTATTGTTGTAAAACTAGAGAAACCACATAATTTATAATATCAGTGATAATAATAATAATAATAATTCAAAATATGGAAGGAATTTAGAAAAATCTCCAAACAGAATATTTTTTAACCAATAAAAAAAATGGCTTTATGAAGCTTTGTTTATATTAGCAGCAGATATAAATATATTTTAAAAAGCAAATATATGTATGGTCTATATATGGCGCTAATATATAAAATATAAAAATTGTAAATAAAAAAATATACACTGATGTTATATTAAGTCTGAGCAGTAAATAATACAAGATACATTTTTCATAATTTAAAATCATATTGTTAAAGTATTTATAATATTTTAAAATAGTATTTTTTAAATGATTTTATATATTTAATAATAAAACAAAAGTGTTATTGTCTCTGAAGTTTTCAGCCACGTTACGGATGTCGCCTCGGTGTGACGTCATCAGCCGGCGCCGTGTTGTTGCTAGCAGCAGAATGACGACAAAGTGACCAAACAGCTGATTTAACGGAGCGGCTGCGGACGGTTTCTGCTCGGTACGTCAACAAACATCTTTACGGTCCGTTCGGTAACTGTGAGAGCTGTTAGCACGCTGCTAGTTTAGCCCCTTCATGCTATCAGGCTAACCTGCTGCTAACTGTTAGCATCTGCAAATCCGCCTTAAAATCTAACAAAAATACACAAATAAACAACTTCCAGACTCTCAGAGAACAGTAGAACACCAGGAGAGTGTTTGTGTTCTGTTACTGCAGCAGCTGCTCTAAACAGAGCGAGTTACTCTGAGTCCACACCAGAACCAGAACCAGACTCCCTCCAGATATCTGCGGATTTAACTTCTGATGGAGGAGAACACTAGTGATGAGTTCTCTGAGTTCTGGAGGAATAAAGTTTATTGTGGAGCCATGTTCAGGTCTGTCATGTTAATAATGCAGCTAACAACAACTAACAGAGTTCTGCCTGCAGTTTAAGTGTTCACAAGTGTGGAACTGTGTGATGGTTCTGTGGTGGTTTGTTGTGGTTTTCAATGGTTTTGTTGTGGTTTTCTGTGATTCTATGGTGGTTTTGTGTGGTGGTTCCGCGGTTCTGTTGTGGTTCTGTGGTGGTTTTCTCTGGTTCTGTGTGGTGATCTTGTGTGGTTCTGTGGTGGTATTGTGTAGTTCTGTGGTTGTGTTGTGGTTCTGTGGTCGTTCTCTGGTGGTTTTGTTGTGATTCTGTGGTGGTTTTCTGTGGTGGTTCTGTTCTTGAGTGGTTCTCTGTGGTTCTGTGGTGTTTTGTGGTCCTGTGTGGTTCTGTGTTGGTTTTATGTGGTTCTATGTGGTTCTGACTCCACACCAGACTCCATCCAAATATCTGCATATTAATAGTTTGATGGAGAAGAGCAGTAGTGATGGAGATCTGAGTTCTGTAGGAACAAAGTTTATTGTGGAACCATGTTCAGGTCTGTCATGTTAATAATGCAGCTAACAACAACTAACAGAGTTCTGCCTGCAGTTTAAGTGTTCACAAGTGTGGTTCTGTGGTGTTTTTTTTGTAGTTCTGTTGTAGTTCTGTGTTGGTTTTGTAGTTCTGTGGTGGTTTTGTAGTTCTGTGGTGGTTTTGTAGTTCTGTGGTGGTTTTGTAGTTCAGTGGTGGTTTTGTTGTGGTTCTGTTGTAGTTGTGTGGTTGTGTTGTGGTTCTGTGGTTCTTTGGTGGTTTTGTTGTGGTTTTGTTGTGATTCTGTGGTGGTTTTCTGTGGCGGTTCTATTCTTGTGTGGCGGTTCTGTTCTTGAGTGGTTCTGTGTTGGTTCTATGTGGTTCTGACTCCACACCAGACTCCATCTAAATATCTGCATATTTAACGTTTGATGGAGGAGAACAGTAGTGATGGAGACAGTTCTCTGAGTTCTGTAGGAATAAGGTTTATTGTGGAGCCGTGTTCAGGTCGGTCACAGTAATAATGCAGCTAACAACAACTAACAGAGTTCTGCTGCAGACGTTCCTCATGTTGCAGACTGGTTCCATGTTTTCAACCCAATAATAATTAAAAAACAATACAAACAGTCCTGTGGCCTTACTGCAAGAATAAAACCACAGTTTAGGTGTTAACAAGTGTGGTTCTGTTGTGGTTCTGTTGTGGTTCTGTGGTTCTTTGATGATTCTGTGGTTCTGACTCTGACACTGGATGTCAGTGGTGAATTATTAGTTATTACCAATAAAAATAGCAGAAGTATAACATTAACTGATTTGACACACAACTCCATTCAAATATCTGTTGATTTAATGTTTGTTTGCTCACATATTAGAGTTACATTACATCACATGTCATTTAGCTGATATAGCCGATATATTAGTGTTGTCACAATACTAAAATGTTCAACTCGATACCGATACTCAGGAAAATATTCGATACTCGATACCATTTTCGATACCACCAGGATAAAAACAAAGACCCCAAAATTTAACAGAAATATTTTTATTAACAAGAAAAATGCAACATGTAAAAATGAACAGAACCACAGGTTAAATATTTATAATAAAAAACAGTTGTGCAAAAAGAAACTGCAACTATGATAACAAGCTTCAGGTCTGAGGTAGTGCAAACAATAAATACAGTAAACAATAACAATTAGAACAATATTTTGAGGTTGTATGCTGTGCACAATATTAGGCAAGCTTGATAAAAAAAATAACAATAACTTAACTTAAGTGTTCATTCCTTGGCTAGGTATCGATAATTTTGAAAATGAGTATCGTATCCGGACACAACGTTTTAGTATCGATACGTTTTTGAGTATCAATACTTTTGACAACCCTAATAAACACCCGGCAGCTCCTGAACAACCAGAGCAAGTCCACACCAAACTCCATTCAGATATCCGTCCATTTAATGTCAGTTTGCTCACATATGCATAACTAATATTTTGTGTGGTGCCACTGAGGGAACGGTTGTTGTTTGGAGGCGTTAACTGGCGTGTGGTTCTCCTGTGGCCCCCAGCGGGCCCTCAGGATGCAGCTCTGGAGGCTCCACACACAATGAGTGGTGATGAAGAGACAGAAGCTGGTGGGAGTGCTGCTCTTCGTCGGCGGCCTGCTCGTCTACCTCATGTTGGTGAAGCGTCACTACTCGGCCACAGAGCCTGACGCCCCCAGACCGCCGCCGCCCCCGCGGCCCGGCCCCGACCCCCCTGCCGCCGCCGCGGGACGCAGCTTCCAGTACGGCATCATGTTCGACGCCGGCAGCACCGGGACCAGGATCCACATCTTCAAGTTCCAGATGGAGAACAATGGTACCGTAAACAGCTGATATGGTTCCACACCAGACTCCATTCAAATATCTGACAATTTAACGTCAGTTTGTATTTAGGCTAGCATTGATGAGGAATATTGGTGTATTTTATTGAATTCCAAGTAAATCTCTGTTTTAATGTCCTGTTGCCATAGAAACCAGCCTAATTCTGCACAAGACTCCATTCAAATATCTGACAATTTAAATGTCAGTTTGTATTTAGGCGAGCATTGATGAGGAATATTGGTGTATTTTATTGAATTCCAAGTAAATCTCTGTTTTAATGTCCTGTTGCTGTAGTAACCATCTTGATTCTGCACCAGAATCTGTTCAAATTTCTGACAATTTTAATGTCAGTTTGCACTCAGGCAAACATTGATGATGAACACTTTAATACTTTCTTTAATTCCTATATTATATTTGCACATTTGCACAATCATTGATGAGGATTATTGGTGTATTTTATTAAATTGCTTATTAATCTGTTGCTGTAGAAACCAGCTTGATTTTGCGCCAACCGCCATTTAAATATCTAAAAATGTTATAATAATTTGCACGTAGGTCATCATTGATAGAAAATGTGGTTATTTTCATTAATTCCTTAAATAATTTCAGTTTTAATGTCCTGTTGCTGTAGAAACCAGCCTAATTCTGCACCAGACTCATTCAAATTTCTGCCAAATTTAATGTCAGTTTGCATGAACACTGATGAGGAACGTTGCTGCAGTAAGTCAGATCTGCATCAGTTTAATGACCTTTTTATTGGAGGAATGAGCGTTCTGTGTTCTGTGTTCTGTGTTCTGCTCAGGTGCTCACATATGTGGTGTGAAAGAGGATATTTGTGGGTTCCTGCTCCCTATGGATCCTTTCAGATTAAACTTGTGGTGTATTTAAAAGCCAAACATTAATTACCAGATGTGAGACAGGAGCAGCTTTCAGCCTGTAAGTCCTTCTGCTGCCCAGCCAAATGGACACAAACTCATTAGTGCGTTTTGGAGCTTTTTGGTTTATTAGGCTTAGAGAAAGTTTCCTGCAGAGCTCGGCCAAATGCCTTCGTTATCGCATTTCAGCGCTAAGCTAAAGCACAGGGCTGAGTGCTGTTTTGGCTCCTTTGTTAGCATCGGAGCTAACCTGTTAGTTACGCGGACTGGGCTCGTCATTAAGAGCTTAACGACAGCTCGGAGGGAGGATGCAATTAAACATGTCTGTGAAACACTTGGTGATCTCTTTGTGCTGAACTCTGTTTGTGTCCTTTTTCCTGCAGAATCTCCCAAACTGGCTCACGAGACGTTCAGGGCCATCGAGCCGGGACTGTCAGCGTACGCCGACGAGCCCCACAAGGTCCGCTGCACCTCCTCTTAGCACAGAACGTTTAGTGGCGGGAAGAACTTTATTCAGATATCTGGAGGTCACAGGTTACCATGACAACACTCAATCAGTCAGTCAGACTTTATTTATATATATATATATATATATATATATATATATATATATATTATAATTAAAATATGTTTAAAATATAGAAACAAGCTAAGGAAAGGAGGAAACACTGGAGGCAGGTTAGAAATTAATTAGATAAAATAAATGAAGTAAGGTAAGATAAAATAAAATAAAAAACAAAAGTAAATAATATACATAATAGCATTAAAGTAATAAAGATAGATAAAAAGATGAAAATAATAAAAAAATAAATAGTAATAATTAATTAAAAAGTAAAGCATGTTGAAATATATATAAATATATATATATAATAGACTCACAAATAATAGCAAATGAATAAATAAATAAAAGAGAAGATGTTGTAACACTAAGATGCATGAGCAGAAATTTTTTTTTAAATGGTTCAAGTAAAAGCTAAATAAAAAAGTCTTAAGGTTTCTCTTAACCCTTTATTGGGCGAAGAACCGTATTTGGTAACTTAATATTTCGTGAAAAAAGTTGCAAATTTACTAGATTAAATTGACAAATCTACAAAAAAAAAAAAAGTTGCAGATTTATGAGATTTAAAGTGGCAAATCTGCGCGGAAAAAGTCGCAGATTTACAAGAAAAAAAGCAACTTTTTTCTCCCAGATTCACCACTTTAAATCTCATCAATCTGCACATTTTTTTCTCATAGATTCGCCACTTTAATCTAGTAAACTATTTTCTCTAAATATTACCCCCCTCCCCTGGGTCCGATGTTTTTTTACACATTCTGGCAGTATGTAATATCCTCCAATATTCTCTAGGGTTGAAATTAGGAATTTGCAAGTATTTCAATGAGTGTCCTATTAAGGGTTAAAAAATTAAAATAATAAAATCAATGTACTCTGGATTCAACCTTAAACGCTGCAGTTTAAATGATGATCCATGTGTGTTATATTAAATGTATAACTGTGTGTGTGTGTGTGTGTGTGTGTGTGTGTGTGTGTGTGTGCAGTGTGCAGCAGGACTCAGGGGGCTCCTGGAGGTGGCCCAGTCCAGCGTCCCCTCCTCCGTGTGGGACGTCACCCCGGTGGTCCTGAGGGCCACGGCCGGCCTCCGCCTGCTGCCTGGAGAGAAGGCTACACACCTGCTGGACCAGGTCACACACACACACACACACACACACAGACACACACTCCATCATGATGTCCAAAAAGCCAGAAGTCTATTAAAGCTTTTAAGTGATCAGTAATAAGAGAACTGGAGCAGCGAGCCAGAATGTGTTTAATCTGAAGCTTCAGACTGAATGAGCTGATTACACACAATATTAAGATATTATTATATTAAAATAATAACACACACACACACACACACACACACACACACACTCGTGTAATGCATCTCATGTGTTTCAGTGCAGCTTCAATCAGAACTATCATTTTTTTATTCCATGTGTGTTTGTGTCAGGTGAATATTATAATAATTATAATTATAATAATAATACTTGTTATTATAATAATTATTGTAGTTGTTGTCTGTTTGAACATGTTGGGTGAGTGAAGTTGAGAGCGAGGCTGGTGCTGAACGCTGTGTGTTTCTCTGTGTGTCCAGGTGAGGGCGCTGTTCGTGGAGTCTCCCTTCCTGTCCAGAGACGACAGCGTGTCCATCATGGACGGCACCGACGAAGGTACGAACTCTTTAAAGTGTCTCTGCTAACCCTCCCGGGCTCCTTTCTGACCCCAAATCATTTTCATCATACCATTAATATCGGTTAACTTCCATAGAATTGCTTGAAATGTTCAGCATATGTGCCCCTCTGCATCTTTTCCATATATATTTCTTCAGACATTTTTACGTGTTTTATACATTTTTATAGCACCCGGGGGTGAAAGAGGACCCTGTGACATTTGACTGGTTTTAGGACATGTAGAAAAAGTTAATACCAACTTTTTTTTCCATCTTTTAAGGCAACTCGTGACCGACAAATTGATATATAATTTTTTTTTTTTTTCATTATTATTGGTCAATTTTAGTCAAATATACAAAAATTAGCCACACGTAGTCGAACTTAAAATGAGGCCCTGATTTGACTAAAATTGACCGATAATAATAATTAAAAAAAGAAAATTATACATAATTTTGTTGTTGGTGAGTGTCATCTGCAGCCTCAAGCGCAGTTTCCAAATTTATTTTTTGACATTTTTTTCTCTCCCTCTGCACTCTAGCAATGACATCACCACTCTAGCCTCTCCATAGGGTTACATTGGGGGGATTTTTTGACGTGTTTTTGCCGAATAATTTGAAAACCGTTTATGGAAACCCTTAGAAAAGTCACAGCACACTTCTCATGGGCGAGCCGGTCCATTTGATACCTTTTTAGTGTATGTTCGACCAAAAAAACACGGAAGAATTGGAAGAATAAATAGGATTAGGAATAAGTCCGGTGAATAACATGTAGTGTGGTTTTTCAAGCACACTCAATAATAATAATAATAATAACAATAATAATAATGAGGGGATCAAGAAGTTACATTTATACATTTGGCGCCGGCAGCAGCGGAGGGTTTGCTGAGTCAGCGCCCGCCGTGCTGCCATGTTGGTTTGTGACGAGGCTCCAGTTCACACAATCACACAGTGGAGGAATAAAACCTGAAGAGGAAGCAGCAGAATGGTCCTTTAACAGCTGATGAGGTTATTAGATTACAGAGAGTCTCCGTCTCCTCGCCGTTTCATTTGTTTAATCCTCCTCGGAGCTCCGCGCTGATTTCCCCAACGAGAAACGCCAATATGGAGGATTAAACCATACGCAAGATTAGAAATTAGAGCGAGCGCTCTGCTGGTTTACCTGTTCAGGCTCTTCACATCCCACTGCAGCACAGCAAATATATGGATAATATCTGTATAAAATAGATGCAAAATATGTATAACATACATATTTAAAATATATTTACATATATATAATATAATATAATATATGTATAAAATATCTATAAAATATATACAAAAGATGTTTAAATAAAAGATATATGTATGAAATCTGTTTAAAATATATATGTATGTGTATAAAATATATGTAGAAAAATAAATATATTCTAAATAAGTATTAAATATGTACAAAAGATTTTTAAAATATAAAACAATATATAAATATATATAAAATATATTTAAAATATTTATATATATATATATAATATATGTAGAGAAATAAATATATTTAAAATAAGTCTAAAATATATATAAAAATATCTATAAAATATATACAATAGACGTTTAAAATATAAAGCAAAATATAAATATATCTAAAATATATTTAAAATATATATATAATATATGTAGAAGAATAAATATATTTAAAATAAGTCTAATATATATAAAAATATCTATAAAATATATACAAAAGACGTTTGAAATAAAAAATAATACATAAGTACATATAAAATATATTTAAAATATATATATATATATATATATATATAATATATGTAGAAAAATTAATATATTTAAAATAAATATAAAATATATTTTAAATACGGATAAAATGTTTATATATATTTCAAAAAATCAGACATATTTAAAATATGTATAAAATATGTGTGTGTGTATATATATATATTAAAAATATATTAAAATATGTTTAAAATATGTATACATACAAAAAATATGTATTATATTTAAAATATGTTTAAAAAAGGTATATATAAAAAATAGAAATTATGCATAAAATATGTTTACATACAAAACTATACATTATATTTATAATCTACATTTAGAAATGTTTAAAGTCAGTATAAATCTCTGCGTCCTGCAGCTGTGTGGAGTCAGAAGAACTCCAGCATGTTTGTTTAGAATAACACAGTAATGATGAGAGAAATGAGAACAAAGTGTTTAGTGTTGAAACATATCAAAGTGTGTGATATGGATCCAGATGTTGTCCCAGCTGTGACCTGTCTTCTTCTCCTCCTTCCTGCTGCACTGAATCTATGTGGCGTTTATATGTCCGACATGTGTCTGTGCACACGCCGCTCGCACTCTTCTAATCCAATCCTTTTAAAGTAGTTCATACAAGCAATTATGGCCCGAGGGATAATGTCCCGCTTAATCTTAAAGGGGGTTGGGGGGGGGGTGATTATGTCCTGAGTCCTGAGGCGGACTGTTTTCTCCTTCTGTGTGCGTGGGATCAGCTCGTTACTCCCATAAATGTCTTTTAATGATCAGTGAATTAACTCGCCCCACTTTCCCCCTAATGGACCCTCTTCCATCAGCCTTATTACGGCCGCGCCTCTTATCTGCGCCCAGATTACCCGCCGCCGTCCTGCACGTTAATGCGCCCTCTGAGTGGTTAGCGGGGGGCGCTAAGTGCCGCTGTTTAGCTCCCCGACCTGCAGCCCAGTCTCTGCCGCCGCACTTGTTTGTTTTGTTTGGAAATAGCTCCTTAAAGCTGGTGGACGAAGCCTTTAATCACGGTCACAGGGCGCGCCAGTAAAAGGCTGTAATGCACCGCCGCCATGATCCTCCTTCTTCTCCTTCAGCTCTCACACAATCTGCACTTTAACCTCCCGGGCTCCTTTTTTTGACCCCAAATCATTTTCATCATACCATTAATATCGGCTAACTTCCATAGAATTGCTTGCAAATGTGCCCCTTTGCATCCTTTATAAATAATATAGATTTCTTCATACATTTTTACGTGTTTTATACATTTTTATAGCAGCCATGGTCCTCAGGGGTCAAAGAGGACCCCGTGACATTTGACTGGTTTTAGGACATGTAGAAAAAAGTTGATACCAACTTTTTTTTCCATATTTTAAGGCAACTCGTGACCAACAAATTGATATATAATTTTCATGGTTTTTTCATTATTATTGGTTAATTTTTATTCAAACATACAAAATTAGCCACACATAGTCGAACTTAAAATGAGGCCCTGATTTTGTATATTTGACTAAAATTGACCAATAATAATAATAAAAAAATATGAAAATGATATATCATTTTGTTGTTGGTGAGCGTCATTTGCGGCCTCGAGCGCAGTTTCCAAATTTGTTTTTTGACAAATTTTTCCCTCCATTTGCACTCTAGCGATGATGTCATACACTCTAGCCTCTCCCTAGGGTAACATTGGGGGGATTTTTTGGCGATTTTTTGCCGAATAATTTGAAAACCGTTTGCCGAAACCCTTAGAAAAGTCACAGCACACTTGTCATGGGCGAGTCGGTCGATTTGATACATTTTTAGTGTATTTTGTATTTTGTATTTTGTGTATGTGCGACCAAAACTTGAGTAGTCGACTGGAAAAAAACACGGAAGAAACAGAACAATAACATATAGTATGCTTTTACAAGCACACTCAATAATAATAATAATAATAATAATAATAATGTTTGGATCAAGAAGTTTATATATTTATATTTTGCAGTAATAATATTGTTCAGATTCAATATTGAACTTCTGATCTGGGACATTAAATATAATGTTGTTTCTGCTCTCTTCTGTTCAGGGATTTCTGCCTGGATCACCGTCAACTTCCTCACTGGTGAGAACACACACACACACACACACACACACACACACACACACACACACACAGTGCAGGTCTCAGGTGTGTGTGTGTGTGTGTGTGTGTGTGTGTGTGTGTGTGTGTGTGTGTGTGTGTGTGTGTGTGTGTGTGTGTGTGTGTGTGTTCTCCAGGTGATCTCCACAGGTCTGGTTCTCCCACAGCGGGGATGTTGGACCTGGGAGGAGGATCCACCCAGATCACCTTCAGCCCTCAGGACGAGGTGAGGCCCAGCACCTCTTCCTCCTCTTCCTGCTCCTCCTGCTCTTCCTCCTCCTCCTCCTCCTCCTCCTCCTCTTCCTGCTCCTCCTCCTCCTCCTGCTCCTCCTCCTCCTCTTCCTGCTCCTCCTGCTCTTCCTCCTCCTCCTCCTCCTCCTCCTCTCCTCTCCTCCTCCTCCTCTTCCTGCTCCTCCTCCTCTCCTCTCCTCTCCTCTCCTCCTGCTCCTCCTCCTCTCCTCTCCTCCTCCTCCTCTCCTCTCCTCCTGCTCCTCCTCCTCCTCTTCCTCCTCTTCCTGCTCCTCCTCCTCCTCCTCCTCCTCCTCCTCCTCCTCCTCCTCCTGATGTCCCACTGCCTGTCTCTCTGTACAGAGGACCATCCAGACGTCTCCCATCGACTTCATCAGGTCCTTCCAGATGTTCAACAACACACACACCGTCTACACTCACAGGTACACACACACACACACACACACACACACACACACACACACATACACACACACACACACACACACACATTGTTTAGCTAACAGATAACTGAATGAATAAATTACTGTATTCTTTGTGTAACTGAATATAAACATAATGTCTGTGTGTGTGTGTGTGTGTGTGTGTGTGTGTGTGTGTGTGTGTGTGTGTGTGTGTCCAGTTATCTGGGTCTGGGTCTGATGTCAGCTCGTCTCGCCGTGTTAGGAGGCGTCGAAGCTTCTCCTCGTACGTACTCCTTATTATTATTATTATTATTATTATTATTATTATTATTATTATTATAGGCCAGGCAGCAGTTCTTCTTGTTTTTTCAGTTCGCTTTCATCTCACACACACACACACACACACACACACACACACACACACACACACACACACAGATAAATAAGCCATTATCTAATCTTTTAATAACAGCAAGATTAATTCTTCCTGCCAGCTGTTGATGTAAGAAGCTGCAGAGATGCTGCCTGTCTGTCTGTCTGACTGACTGACTGACTGACTTCCTGTCTTTCTCTTTGCCTCTCTCTCTCTCTGTCTGTCTCTCTTTGTCTCACACTGCCTTCCTGTCTCTCTCACTCTGTCTGTCTCACTCTGACTGCCTGTCTCTCTCACACTGCTTTCCTCTCTCTCTGCCTGTCTCACTCTTTCTCCCTGTCTGTCTCTCTCCCTGTCTGTCTCTCTGCCTGTCTCACTCTCTCTCCCTGTCTGTCTCTCTGCCTGTCTGTCTCTCTGCCTGCCTGTCTCTCTCTCTGCCTGTCTCACTCTTTCTCCCTGTCTGTCTCTCTCCCTGTCTGTCTCTCTCCCTGTCTGTCTCTCTGCCTGTCTGTCTCTCTGCCTGTCTCACTCTTTCTGCCTGTCTGTCTCTCTCCCTGTCTGTCTCTCTCTGCCTGTCTGTCTCTCAGTAGGGGGCAGCAGAGAGCTGTTCAGTCCCTGTGTGTCCCCTGACTCGTCGTCCAGCTGGGAGCATGGGGAGGTGGTGTACACGGTGAGAGGACAGGAGACAGGTGAGAGTCTGCAGGGCTGTGATTGGTCGCTGTGGTTACCCAGCATGCAGCGGGGCACTTAGCAACCCTGTGTGTGTGTCTGTGTGTGTGTATCAGGGGACCGGCCCTACGAGGCGTGCAGGACTCGGGTGCAGAAGGTTCTGGACAGGAAGGTGCTGAAGGCAGCCGAGGCCGCAGAGCGCCACTTCTACGCCTCCTCCTACTACTACGACCGCGCCGTCGACCTCGGGGTCATCGGTAACACAACAACAACAACAACAACAACAATGCTAAAAACTAATTACAGTAGTAAAAATAATAATAATGATAATTATAATAATAATAAAATGATTTTTGTTATTATGAATCCAGTAATAAAAAATAAAATAATAATAATAACGGTAATAAAATAAAATAATAAAAAACAGAAGTTATTTTTTCATTATTTTAATTTATTTTAAATGTCAATAAGGTTTTTTTTTCAATTGAATAATGAACACACAAAGTGTCAAATAAATAGAAAAATAATTCATTATTTGAAAAAGAAAAAGCATAAAAAGTAAAGTAAACAAAAAGTTAAACAATAAGACTATAAAGATGCAAATTCAAACAAATAATAATTCATATTAAATTTAATTCATTCATTTTTAAAATTATTTTGGTGTGTCCAGTCATTTCATTTTATATTTTTGCATTTATTTTTTATTTATTTAAATGTTTAAAATGTAATAAATGCAATTTTAAATAAATGTCAAAATAATGAAAGATATATCAAATGGAAAAAGATAATTCAAACAAACATTTATTTTATTTTTATTACATTGTATTAATTATTATTATATTATATTTTTACTGTTATTATTTTCATACATTTAATGGCATATTAATAAATGTTTTAAATATTTAATGTGTGAATGTTTAGAGGAGAAGACGGGAGGAACCATCCGAGTGTCCGATTACATCGACGCGGCCAAAAGAGGTGAGACAGCTCCCCCTGGTGGTCAGCATTATTATTACATGTTATATTAAAGAGGTGAGACAGCTCAGCATTATTATTACATGTTATATTATAGAGGTGAGACAGCTCAGTATTATTATTACATGTTATATTAAAGAGGTGAGACAGCTCAGCATTATTATTACATGTTATATTATAGAGGTGAGACAGCTCAGTATTATTATTACATGTTATATTAAAGAGGTGAGACAGCTCCCCCTGGTGGTCAGCATTATTATTACATGTTATATTAAAGAGGTGAGACAGCTCAGTATTATTATTACATGTTATATTAAAGAGGTGAGACAGCTCCCCCTGGTGGTCAGCATTATTATTACATGTTATATTAAAGAGGTGAGACAGCTCAGTATTATTATTACATGTTATATTAAAGAGGTGAGACAGCTCAGCATTATTATTACATGTTATATTATAGAGGTGAGACAGCTCAGTATTATTATTACATGTTATATTAAAGAAGTGAGACAGCTCCCCCTGGTGGTCAGCATTATTATTACATGTTATATTAAAGAGGTGAGACAGCTCAGTATTATTATTACATGTTATATTAAAGAGGTGAGACAGCTCAGCATTATTATTACATGTTATATTAAAGAGGTGAGACAGCTCCCCCTGGTGGTCAGCATTATTATTACATGTTATATTAAAGAGGTGAGACAGCTCAGTATTATTATTACATGTTATATTAAAGAGGTGAGACAGCTACCCCTGGTGGTCAGCATTATTATTACATGTTATATTAAAGAGGTGAGACAGCTCAGCATTATTATTACATGTTATATTATAGAGGTGAGACAGCTCAGCATTATTATTACATGTTATATTATAGAGGTGAGACAGCTCAGCAATATTATTACATGTTATATTAAAGAGGAGAGACAGCTCAGCATTATTATTACATGTTATATTAAAGAGGTGAGACAGCTCCCCCTGGTGGTCAGCATTATTATTACATGTTATATTAAAGAGGTGAGACAGCTCAGTATTATTATTACATGTTATATTAAAGAGGTGAGACAGCTCCCCCTGGTGGTCAGCATTATTATTACATGTTATATTAAAGAGGTGAGACAGCTCAGTATTATTATTACATGTTATATTAAAGAGGTGAGACAGCTCCCCCTGGTGGTCAGCATTATTATTACATGTTATATTAAAGAGGTGAGACAGCTCAGTATTATTATTACATGTTATATTAAAGAGGTGAGACAGCTCAGCATTATTATTACATGTTATATTATAGAGGTGAGACAGCTCAGTATTATTATTACATGTTATATTAAAGAGGTGAGACAGCTCCCCCTGGTGGTCAGCATTATTATTACATGTTATATTAAAGAGGTGAGACAGCTCAGTATTATTATTACATGTTATATTAAAGAGGTGAGACAGCTCAGCATTATTATTACATGTTATATTAAAGAGGTGAGACAGCTCAGTATTATTATTACATGTTATATTAAAGAGGTGAGACAGCTCCCCCTGGTGGTCAGCATTATTATTACATGTTATATTAAAGAGGTGAGACAGCTCAGCATTATTATTACATGTTATATTATAGAGGTGAGACAGCTCAGCATTATTATTACATGTTATATTATAGAGGTGAGACAGCTCAGCAATATTATTACATGTTATATTAAAGAGGAGAGACAGCTCAGCATTATTATTACATGTTATATTATAGAGGTGAGACAGCTCAGTATTATTATTACATGTTATATTAAAGAGGTGAGACAGCTCAGCATTATTATTACATGTTATATTATAGAGGTGAGACAGCTCAGTATTATTATTACATGTTATATTATAGAGGTGAGACAGCTCAGTATTATTATTACATGTTATATTATAGAGGAGAGACAGCTCAGTATTATTATTACATGTTATATTATAGAGGTGAGACAGCTCAGTATTATTATTACATGTTATATTAAAGAGGAGAGACAGCTCAGTATTATTATTACATGTTATATTAAAGAGGTGAGACAGCTCAGTATTATTATTACATGTTATATTAAAGAGGTGAGACAGCTCAGTATTATTATTACATGTTATATTATAGAGGTGAGACAGCTCCCCCTGGTGGTCAGCACCATAATTACATGAAATATCATCTTCTCATGTTCAGCTCATGTTAAATGTTATTGTTATTATTTGTTAAATCAGTGAGGTGTTTGTTGTTGTTTTCTGTGTCAGTGTGTGGCGAGCTGCAGAGCCCCGCCCCCCCGCAGAGCCCCGCCCCCCCTCAGAGCCCCTTTCTCTGCCTGGACCTGGTCTACATCTCAGTCCTGCTGCAGGAGCTCGGCTTCCCCCCCGACAAGCACTTCAAGGTGACGAGTCTGGACCAGGACCTGGACCAGAACCTGGACCAGAACCTGGACCAGGACCTGGACCGGAGTCTGATTTCATATCATTATCATTTATCATTTACATCCTTCGCTGTTTCCCTTTTCTTTTCTCTTCATTTTTAATTAGTCTATATTGATTTAAATTTAATATTATTATATGTTATTTATTTATTTATTTATTTATCATTTATTATTTGTTTACTCCTCTATTTCCCCTTTCTTTCTAATTTTAAAACTTTTATTTCTTTATTCTATTTCTCTTAATTTTTTTATTTGTCTATATTTATTTGAATTTAATATTATTATATGTTATTTATTTATTTATTTAATCCTATTTTTCCCCTTTCTTTCAAAATTGTATTTATTTATTATATTTCTCTTATTTTTTTATTTGTCTATATTTATTTAAATTTAATATTATTATGTTATTTATTTATTTATAATTTATTATTTGTTTCCTCTATTTTAAAAAAAAAGTTTTATTTATTCCATTTCTCTTAATTTTTTAATTTGTCTATATTTATTTAAATTGAATACTGTTATATGTTATTTATTCATTTATCATTTATTATTTGTTTCCTCCTCTATTTCCCCTTTCTATTTCTAAAATTTGTATTTATTTATTCTATTTCTCTTAATTCTTTTATTTGTCTATATTTATTTACATTATTTATTATTATTATTATTATTATTATTATATCCTCCTCTTATTCCCCTTTCATTCTCTTTTTAAAATTTATATTTATTTAAATACATTTGTATTGCTGTTTTATTCTTTTTTTTCCCTCGAGTCCCCTCTCTATTTATCTTTATTTTGAATTTGTATTTATTTATTTAACTTTAATATATATTTTTTTCCTCATGAGTTCTGCGTTTCTTATGTCATTATTTAAATTTTTCATTATTTTTATTCTATGTTATTTAATGTATTTATTTTAATTTCATCTATATTTCTTTGTGTGTTGCAGCTGGCGAGGACGATCCACCAGGTGGAGACCAGTTGGGCCCTCGGAGCCACTTTTCATTACATTGAGTCCCTGAAGAGACACTGATGCTTTTATTGTGAAAAACCTCACGAACATCCTGAATGTTGACTCGCAGTGACCTCACCCCCCGACCCCCCCCATGACACCTGCAGGATGAAGCAGCTCTCCTATTGGCCGGCTCCAGGTGATGTCACTGAGACCTGAGGAAAGAATAAAAAATAAATGGAATAAAAATAACAAAATAAATAGAATAAAACCGAAAATTTCATTAAAATGAATATACAATAATAAATTAGAATTAAATATCATTAAATCCAATTTAAGTCAATAACTAAATACATATTAAAAAAGAAAGGATGAAAATAAATTAATAAAATACCATAAAATTGAATTAAATTCAAATAAAAAATATACATCTAAAAAAGAAAAAAATAATTATAAATTCATAAAATGGCATTGAATTAAATTTAAATTAATAGATAAATACATTATAACATTTGAAAGAAAAAGAAGGTATCTGAAGAAAAAAAAAAACATACAAATGACTAACAGAAAAATTAAATTAAAATAAACGAACTTAAAGAAAAGAAAGAGGACTGGAGTCAGCTGACATCACGTCTGACCGTCCAATCAGACGCTCCGCTGCCCCTCAGCTGCACAAAGCTTCAATATGAACCACAGTGACCTCATTAAATGCATCAATAATAATAATAATACTTTTATAAAGTACTCATACTTTTATTCAGTGAATGCAGGACTTTTAACAGAAGTTTGAGTACTTTAATGTGAGTAAAACCTCAGAATACTTGGAGCAGCGGTTTTTATTCAGACTTTACCTCCAGTGACCTCTTTTAAACATTTAATTTCTCCTTTCACATCTGGAACATCTGGAGTAAAGGAGTTTGAGGTTTTTTTTGTTTGTACTGAGAATGAATGTTTGTGCCAAATCAATATCGATCATATCAAAAAGTTTTTTACAGAAACGAAGTAGATGTTTCAGTTATTAATGACTTTTGAAGCTTTGGAGCATTTTTATTAAATGTGTGTCAGTAAAAAGTTTCTCCATCGGAGTAGACGGACACGTTTTCTGTTTGTTTTCTACTTCCTGTTTGTGTTTGTTTGCAATAAAACTGACGTGATGAATTTCATCTGAAACTTGTTTATTCTTCTCCTCTCCAGTGAGATTATCGATCATGAAGTCAAACGCTGCCCAATGAATGTGAAAATATAATAATAATGTACAAAAAAAAATATTATTTCTTATTTTTCAATGAAAATAAGAAATTCTCGGCCCCTTCCTCCAATGAAAATATCCACAGTTAGATAGATCATACAGCACTAACATGTCCATTAATACATTAATTGATAAAATAACATAACTTCCTATTGAGATATACTTACATTGTGGTGGCTTTTACTTTGAAAAACAGCCTTGTCCTGGGGTTTCCTGGTTAAGCAGGTGTGTACAAACCTACGACTGGTTCTGTATGAAGTGAAAGACAGGAAACCATTACATTTTGATCCATAAACATTTTTCTTTTTTGTTTTCTTGTAATTTAATTAATTAATTATAATGAATTAACCCCTGTAACGCCTCTGTTACGACCTCTGAAAGCGGGACAACGTCACCTCTTGGACACTCAGACTGAAGGAGAAACGTCTCTCACTTCAGTATCCTGCTCTTTCTCTGCCACACATTTAAAACCGCTCCGAAACAATGATCGGAAGTGACCTCCACCCTCCTCCTCCTCCTCCTCCTCCACCACCACCACCTCCTCTTTCCCAGTGGAAGTCCTGTCTCTCATCAGCGCTCTCGTTTTCTACTTCAGTTCAACTCACTTTAATCTACTTTCACATTTAAATGTCAAATCAAACAAATAAACTTGATGTCAGACGTCCGTTTCCCCCGTTAGTTCAACCAGTTCAAGCTGAGACAGTATCGCCCTCAATACTCTTAAAAACAAGTTATTTCCAGAAATGTGCTGTATTATTTTACAGGATTTGAGTGTAAATGTGTAAATACCATAGTAAAAGGTGCATTACATTTAATACAAATATTGACCATTAAATAAAAATTGAAATCTGTAAATTAATATGAAGACATAAAAGATTTTTTGAAACATCATTGTTCAATTGAATGTGAAATTACAGTAAATTCTATGTAAAAATACCAAAAATACATACATTTACATTTATAAAAATAAAGTGGGCATGTCAGTAAAGAGGAGACTCGTGGATTATCAGCATAAAGTGGGCATGTCAGTAAAGAGGAGACTCGTGGGTTATTAACATAAAGTGGGCGTGTCAGTAAAGAGGACACTCGTGGGTTATCAGCATAAAGTGGGCATGTCAGTAAAGAGACTCGTGGGTTGTCAACATAAAGTGGGCATGTCAGTAAAGAGGAGACTTGTGGGTAATTAACATAAAGTGGGCGTGTCAGTAAAGAGGAGACTCGTGGGTTATCAGTATAAAGTGGGCATGTCAGTAAAGAGGAGACTTGTGGGTTATTAACATAAAGTGGGCGTGTCAGTAAAGAGGAGACTCATGGGTTATCAACATAAAGTGGGCATGTCAGTAAAGAGGACACTCGTGGGTTATTAACATAAAGTGGGCATGTCAGTAAAGAGGACACTCGTGGGTTATCAGCATAAAGTGGGCATGTCAGTAAAGAGGAGACTCGTGGGTTATTAACATAAATTGGGCATGTCAGTAAAGAGACTCGTGGGTTGTCAACATAAAGTGGGCATGTCAGTAAAGAGGAGACTTGTGGGTTATTAACATAAAGTGGGCGTGTCAGTAAAGAGGAGACTCGTGGGTTATCAGTATAAAGTGGGCATGTCAGTAAAGAGGAGACTCGTGGGTTATCAGTATAAAGTGGGCATGTCAGTAAAGAGGAGACTTGTGGGTTGTCAACATAAAGTGGGCATGTCAGTAAAGAGGAGACTTGTGGGTTATTAACATAAAGTGGGCATGTCAGTAAAGAGACTCGTGGGTTATCAACATAAAGTGGGCATGTCAGTAAAGAGGAGACTCGTGGGTTATTAACACAAAGTGGGCATGTCAGTAAAGAGACTCGTGGGTTATCAACATAAAGTGGGCATGTCAGTAAAGAGGAGACTCGTGGGTTATCAGCATAAAGTGGGCGTGTCAGTAAAGAGGAGACTCGTGGGTTATCAGTATAAAGTGGGCATGTCAGAACCTTTGAAAATGACCATGCCCAATTCCTCCTCGCTAAATTTAATTGCGACTTGGGAACATTACTTCCACCAACACTGGTGTCATGAACCACTGTGGTGTTTAAACTGAGCCCTCCGTACATATAAATAGTCAAACTGCTTTCCATGTTTAAAACCAGGTCCTAACTCTCAAAGAATGTCCTCACTCTGCAGGTTGAAAACTGTCAGCTGGTCCCCACAAAGATACAAATACAGCATCCTCACACACACACACACACACACAGCCAGAGAGGAAGGAGGTGGTTTCTCCTGCAGCTCGCTCAGCTTCCTCTGTTATCACTTCCACAGGAACAGGATGAAGACTCAGCCAAGGAGGGTTGCCTCAAATATTTTACTTCTCACTGCACTTAGTTTATCTCTCTTTAGATTATTAGCACATAATATAATTTAAAAAAATCATAAAACAAACAGTAAAAAGTCTGACCTGAGAATATAAATTGAAAGTCTGAGAATATAACTTCAAACCTGAGTATATATATTGAAGGTTTTAACTGAAGGTTGCAATATACATTATATATTCTCAGACACAAAAGGACACAAAATGACTTGAAAAAAGACAAAAAATTACCAAAAAAGACACAACAGACACAAAATGACAAAAAAAGACACAAAATGACCAAAAAAGACACAAAATGACAAAAAAGACACAACAACAAATACAAAATGATCAAAATAGACACAAAAAATAAAAAAAGATTAAAAAAGACACAAAATCACAAAAAAGACACAACAAAATAAAAAAGACACAACAACATACTCAAAATGACCAAAATAGACACAAAAAAATAAAAAAATAAACAAAATTACAAAAAAGACACAAAATAACTAAAAAAGACACAACAACAAACACAAAATGACCAAAATAGACACAAAAAAACTAAAAAAAAGACACAAAATGACCAAAAAAGACACAACAACAGACACAAAATGACCAAAAACGACACAAAATAACTAAAAGAAGACACAACAACAGACACATAATGACCGAAAAAGACTAAAAAAAAGACACAAAAAAGACATGAAAAGACATGAAAAGGATTAAAAAATGGACAAAATAGTCCAAGACTCCAAGGGTTAAAGTTTATTCTGATGTTTATACTTTTGTGGGAATTTTTACTTGTCACAGTATTTCTACACTCTGGTTTTCTTCAGAGTTTTTCTTCCAGACGGCCAGTTCATGTTGTTGGAGGTGTAGAGGAAGCAGGAGGTGTGGCCTCCTCCTCCTCCTCCTCCTCCTCTCTCTCTCTCTGTCTCTCTCTCTCTCTGTCTCTCTCTCTCTCTCTCCTCCAGCTGTTTAAAAGCAGCTGGTGGGCGTGCGAGCTCCACTCAGTGTGGACTAGAGGACTAGAGGACTCGAGGCAGACATGGCTGCGGTGGGAGAGCTGCTGCTGCTGCTGGGTTTACTGGTGAGCGCTCACTGTGCAGTGAGAGCACGAGACCCCGAGGTGGAGGAGGACCAGGAGGAGCTGAGAGGAGGAGGAGGAGGAGGAGGAGGAGGAGAACCAGGAGGGCTTCAGGCCACAGACTCCCCCCCGCTGGCAGAGCGAGGCAGCCACCCCGCTCGGACCGGGTGAGTCCACCAGCATCCTAAACTCAAACTGATCCAGTGAGAATCCTGAGGGCTGATTTGAAAGTTTGACACAAACAATGTGTTTATGTGTGTTTGTAGGTGAAGCTCTATGACACAAACACACTGTAAAAAAAAAAGGAAAGTTGGGTGAACTCAAAATTTCAAGGCAACAAACTTCAATTACATTTTAAGTTGGACAATTAAACTAAATATTTTAAGTTTTGTTTTTGAGTTTGCTCAACTCAACTGTAAGTTGTCCTAACTTATAATTTTACATCGTAATAACTTTTAATCCTTACTTCTGCTAACTTCTGCAATGTGCTGAATTGGCACGATTGAAACGCCGCTATGAAATGTCAGCTAATGTTGCAACCACGATTTTGTGTTAGCTTTGATACGCTAATGGCTACTCTTGTAGCTGTAACAAGCAGCGGCGCTAGCATCAGTTAGCCGCTAGCATCAGTTAGTCACTAGCACCAGTTAGCCGCTAGCATCAGTTAGCCGCTAGCTTTCGCTAATGACCAAAAACCTGTTTTTGTTAAATGTTGAAAATGTGTAGGTTGCCTTCTCCAACAAAAGACGTACAACACTACACAACACAACTCAGAATAAAATTCCTGTATCATTTTAATTAATTTAATAAAGGGTTGATTACCTGTGTGGACTCAGGCAGCAGAGCCACAATGAGACTTCAAGTTCAGAGCCAACTGGAAAGTTGGCTTTCAGCATTTCCCAACAAAGAAATAAGAGTTATCAGAACTATTGTCCCTTGTTGTGAACCCCAACTTAAAGATATAAGTAACAACAACTCACCAACTTGTTTTTGAGCAGACAACTGGCTTCCTTTGTTGTGCTAACTTACATTATTGCCCTAAATGTCAGTAATTTATATTTCCAAGTTTTACCAACTTAAATCACTGTTTTAGGCCAATAATTTCACTTGACAAGATTTCTTAAATTAAGAGTATTAAATCTAGAAATAAGCATGTTGAACACTTAAAATAAGAAATTAACTCTTAAAACGAGATAAATTAAAGCTGCCAGCAGCGATGAACTGGCCCGAGCAGAGTGACCTCATGATTATTAGTTTCTTACAAAAAAACTTTAGATTTAGAAGTGTTAGATCATTTATCTTGTTTTAAGAGTTAATTTCTAGTTTTATTCTATTTTTATCTTATTGTATTTTAGCGTTTTACTGTCTGCTGCTCTTTTTATTGTGCTTTTATTGTTTTATCTATTTAGTGTGTTTATCTTTTTGCACAGCACTTTGGAAACCTTATTTATATTTACAGATCATTTCTCTAAAAAAAATACAGATTTATGTTGTTTTTAAAAAAAGATTTTTATCAAGTTTTATGGTAAGAAAAACAGAAAGTTTCCTTAATTTTACATCCAGTAATATAATGTGTATTTATTGTATTTTTACATGGAATTCACTGTAATTTAACATTAAACATTAAAATAATACTGTAAAACAATTTATAATGTTCCATTATGTTAATTTACAGATTTCAGCTTTTATTATTTTATGGTTCATATTTATAA
The DNA here is from genome assembly GCF_030273125.1 of Centropristis striata. Taxonomy (NCBI): domain Eukaryota; kingdom Metazoa; phylum Chordata; class Actinopteri; order Perciformes; family Serranidae; genus Centropristis; species Centropristis striata. The sequence continues at coordinate 32,631,560 of NC_081536.1, forward strand.
TAAAAGTCATTTTTTTAATGGCATTTGCACTTAATGTAGAAAGAAAACAAGAAAAAACCTGTAAAATAATCCAGAACATCTCTGAAAAAAAATTTGAACAAAGAACCAAACAGTCAGTGTTTAGACTGCCAGCATGCTGACACACACACACACACACACACACACACACACACACACACACACACACACCGTGCATTAGTTTTATGGTTTTAGAGCCTCGGAGGTGTCCTCTGTGTTTGTCCTCCAGGTATTAGACCGAGCCCGTTTCACAGGTTTCACACTGAGCAGCAAACGATCTTTACCTGCAGTTTATTATTTCATGTGTGAAGTTAAAATAAAACCTGCAGCGGCTCTGAAGTCTGTTCAGCACACTGAAATATCTTTAGTCCAATAAAAACTATCCAACCCTCCGAACCCCAACGAGCTGCTTCTTCTTACATTCTCCTCTCTGTTTCCTCGTGTTTCACTGCAACATATAAAATCTATATAAATCTATAAGTCCTGCAGCTCTATATGGCATAAAATGGAATTAATTTGTTTATAAATTGAATAGTGATTTTTGTTTTTTGATTATTGTTAAAAAACTGGAATAAAATGTAATTTTTATATATATATATATATATATATATATATATATATATATATATAAACAAGTGTCACGAAACCCCACTCCCACAAATTACCACGTATAAAGACGAAAAATTACCAAGGAAAGAAAGAAAATGACCACATATCAACACAAAATTACCTAAAAAAACGATGTAATATGACACACAAAAGACACAAAATGACAAAAAAAAAACAACATAAAATGACCAAACCAGATTTCTCCACATGTTGAAGTATTGTCATGTTCCCAGCCTCTCCTGTCCTCTCCTCTCAGCTCTGTGTAAACAGCCTCTCCTGTCCTGTCCTCTCCTCTCAGCTCTGTGTAAACAGCAGAATTTAATGTTTTTAACAGGATCTGGTTTATTTTAAATGAAACATGGAGAATAAAGAGTTCTGACACTAACATCAACATTTTAACAAAAGTTTTGGTCACTTTTTATAACGGAAACGTTCTGTTGTGGTAGTTCTGCGTCTCTTCGTGGTGGTTTTGTGTCTTTGTGGTTTTGCTTTTTGCATCTATTCGTTGTAGCCTCTTTGAGCTCCAGACGAACATTGAAGCGTGTTTGAGGGTGAATGTGTGGGACAGGCCTCGTCACATCGCCTCGTTACGCTGCAGATTCCTGGTGGCCCCTGAGGGCCCCTCGCTGCTGTGTGACGTCTGTGATACAGAGCAGCTTCCCAGGTTCTCTGTGTTGTTTTTAGCCTCAGCCTCAGAGGTCAGAGGTCATCAGGTACTTCAGTTTGTTGTTTGGCTGCAGGAAGAGAAGATCTGAAGATTTTCAGGCTTCGCAGCGTTTCTGTTCTATTTTTAGCCTTAAAGACATTTTCATTTGTGTTTCTTTGTGATAGTTTTGCATCTCGTGGTGGTTTTGTGTCTCTTTGTGGTAGTTTTGTGTCTCTTTGTGGTAGTTTTGTGTCTCTATGTGGTGGTTTTTGTCTCTCTGGTAGTTTTGTGTTTCTCTATGGTAGTTTTGTGCCTCTTTGTGCCTCTTTGTGGTGATTTTGCATCTCTTTGTGGTAGTTTTGTGTCTCTTTGTGGTGGTTTTGTGTCTCTTTGTGGTAGTTTTGTCTCTTTGTGGTAGTTTTGTGTCTCTTTGTGGTAGTTTTGTGTCTCTCTGTGGTGGTTTTGTGTCTCTTTGTGGTAGTTTTGTGTCTCTCTGTGGTGGTTTTGTCTCTTTGAGGTAGTTTTGTGTCTCTTTGTGGTAGTTTTGTGTCTCTCTGTGGTGGTTTTGTGTCTCTTTGTGGTAGTTTTGTGTCTCTCTTTGGTAGTTTTGTCTCTTTGTGGTAGTTTTGTGTCTCTTTGTGGTAGTTTTGTGTCTCTCTGTGGTGGTTTTGTGTCTCTTTGTGGTGGTTTTGTGTCTCTTTGTGGTAGTTTTGTGTCTCTTTGTGGTAGTTTTGTGTCCCTTTGTAGTAGTTTTGTGTCTCTTTGTCGTAGTTTTGCGTCTATTTGTGGCCTTCTGCTGGAGCTGGTTGAGTGAGGCTTTACCTTCAGGTCATTTTTATTCACATTTTTATTATTTTTTCATGTCTGGTTTCAGTTCATTGCTCTGAATTCAGATTGACAGTTGCTTCCAGGCTGAGAGGTGACAGTAGATCTATGAAATGTTTGAGGTCCGGATCGATGCAGCAAGTCTCATCAGAGTGAAACTGCTCACTCTGTCCATTTGTTCTCATGTATCGGTGTGACCTTTGACCTCCCCAGCTGAATCGAAGGACTCGCTGAAATCCTTTCAAAGTAAAAGTTGATCAGAAGATGAAGAAGCAGCTCAGTGAGCAGACGGTTCAGATCAAAGAGAGCTGAAGCTGCAGATAAGGTTTGCTGCTCGCTCAGCTGGAGACACAGCTGGCAGATGAAAGGACGACACGAAGAAAAGTGGATTTAAAAGCTGCAGTTGTTATCAGACTGAAGATCATGCAGGTGGATGAATTCTACAGGACACATTTCCTTTAAACCCTCGAAGATATCACACGAAACTAGAAGATCTGAGAAATACATCGTTACTGAACATGTCCTGATATCTCTGACTGATATCTGAATAAGCTGGGTTCTATGTCTCCCCACGAGTCTCCTCTTTAATGACACGCCCACTTTATGTTGATAACCCACGAGTCTCCTCTTTAATGACATGCCCACTTTATACTTATAACCCACGAGTCTCCTCTTTACTGACACGCCCACTTTATGTTAATAACCCACGAGTCTCCTCTTTAACGACATGCCCACTTTATGTTAGTAACCCACAAGTCTCCTCTTTGATGACATGCCCACTTTATGTTAATAACCAACGAGTCTCCTCTTTACTGACATGCCCACTTTATACTTATAACCCACGAGTCTCTTCTTTAATGACATGCCCACTTTATGTTGATAACCCACGAGTCTCCTCTTTACGTACATGCCCACTTTATGTTGATAACCCACGAGTCTCCTCTTTACTGACATGTCCACTTTCTGTTGATAACCCACGAGTCTCCTCTTTAATGACACGCCCACTTTATGCAGCTCAGATTAATCTTCAGGTTCCAGCTTTCAGATGATGAACACCACTTCTGTGTGACCTGCTGTCTCCCCCTGAACATCCAGTCTTTAGACCTGTGATCAGCTCGTTCATGCACAGGTGAGTTTGAAACCGTCAGCAGGCTGGCGGGGAAAAGTTTTAGGCTGCTGGAACGACTTCAGAGGAATAATCTTTAATCTTCATCGTCAGGTTTAATCCTCTCTGTTGGACTGAACGCTCGTCTACGTTTCTTCTTCACGTGATGCAGATGAATCTCAGAGACTCGCTCCATCTGAGAAGTTCAGTTTCTATCAGAGCAGAACTATCAGCTGCAGATATCTGATCTCTGTCTGATGTCAGCTCATGTTCACTGTGAGACACGTCCTCTACAAAGTTCTGCTTCGTGCAAATGCTTTTATTTGGGCTAGATTTTAAATGAGATGTGATGAACATAGTGATTTTGATGAAATATCACAATTTTAGCTTTTATTTAATCTATTTTTTCATCACACACGATCCGTTCAAGGCCTTCGGAAAGATGAAACTCCAACAACAATAATGTCAGTTTTTATAGTTTCTGTTTCAGCATATGAAAGAAAACATACTTTTCAAACCAGCCCAGTAAAGATTCAAAGACCTCCAGAAGCCCCACCCCCTTGCTCCGCCCTGATTGGCTGAGAGAGCAGCTATTAGCCCTGTCACTCTTGCGACACAGAAATAGAAAGTGGAGACGTCTCGGCCTGCCACTTTGTACTTGTTGTGCTTTCGGGATTAAAATAGGACCAAAGATCACAAAATAACTGCCGGAGTGTTTAGAAGACTGAAGAGATGGAAACTTTCCAACACAAACATTCAGACATTTGGTTTCATTTTGTGCTGTCAGTCAGTTTGTCACTCTGTCTTCTTTGTTTGGGGTTGAGCCTCCAAGTGTCACATCACACAGCTGCGAGCTGTAAAACTGTCACTTTTTTAGCTGTTTTCAAGACCCGAGCGAGACCCGGACTCGTCCTGAGGGACTCGCTGCAGGTCCAAGAGTTCAGATCTGATGCGGAAGATGTTTGTGAATAATGAGAGTGAAGGACTCTGAGGACGCAGAGCCGGAGACAGCAGGGAGAGACAACAGGGAGAGACAACAGGGAGAGACAACAGGGAGAGACAACAGGTCAGACATCAGCAGTTTGTCCTGAGGGTGGCGCTACGGGAGAAAAAAGATGTAAAGGGCTCATCCTCTGGAGAGCAGGAACACTGAGAAAAGGTGTGTCCAAAAAAACAAGGTAAAAACACTAAGTCTGAGGGAAATGATCTTGCTGCATGGACAGATAATTTCACTTGACAAGATTTCTTAAATTAAGATTATTAAATATAGAAATAAGCATGTTGAACGCTTAAAATAAGAAATTAACTCTTAAAACAAGATAAATTAAAGCTGCCAGCAGCGATGAACTGGCCCGAGCAGAATGACCTGACAATTATTTGTTTCTTACCAAGATAAAAAAAAAATTTGATTTTGAAGTGTTCAATAATCTTTTTATGAAAGTTGCATATCTTCTTTTGGTGGTTTTTCGTCTGTGTGTTGTCGTTTTGCACCTTTTTTGGTAGTTGTGTCCCTTTTTAGAGTGGTTTTGCAACCCTTTGTAGAAGTTTTGCACATTTTGTGGTTGTTGTGTTTATTTTTGGTGGTTTTGCACCTTCTGTAGTGGTTTTGAAACATTTGAAACCCATCGTCAGTGGACCCAACTGGACACAGAACTGGTGGTGGGCAGTTGATGTTCAGGGGGAGACAGCAGGTCACAAAGAAGCTGGAACCTGAAGATGAATCTGAGCTGCAGCTCAGCACTGAGAGGCAACATGTTTCAGTCAGAGATCTGTCATAAACATCTCTTAATTATCAATAAACTAAACCTATTAAGGTTTATGAGGGTTCAGAACATTAATGTTTGGCTTTCTGAAGTCCATTCTCATGCTCAACTATGTTTCATAAGTTGTTACACACATCTGCTGCTGAATAAGACCATTTTTTACTATCAAGACTCAACAAAATTGTTAATTTCCTCCAGAATCCCACATTCAGACACCAAGCTAGAGAGAGGGACCCCAGGATGCACAAAGACTCACACACAAGAGGACACAACAACACATTTTACTGCGGGAGAAACACTGTGTGATAACAGCATGATGTGGACGTGTCTGTAGAGAGGAGACCCATTAAACCTGTTTTATTCAGAGATTTAGAGGCTTTTAAAATCACCATGTCCTCAGGTGATTTCAGAATCTTTTCTAAAGTCTTGAAATGAGTCCACTACAGTCAGGGCCGGCTCTAGGCATAGGCGACATAGGCGGTCGCCTAGAGTGCCATCTGCTGGAGGGGCGCCGCCAGTCACCCTTGAGGGGAAAAAAAAAATATTAATTTTCGATGCCCATTGTCGCCCTCGCTTCGTGTTCTGTCTTGAAAATAATAAATACTTACAAAATAAAAAAACAGATAAACAATGAAATTTTGTCACTCGTGGTGCTGAGTCACGTGACGTGTGGTCATTGCCTTGCCCCCCTTTAGACGGTCAGACCGCTGTCATAGAGGTCAGGTCAGGTCAAGTGACAGACACGTTATGTTTTGATAAATCTTGCAAGATGAAACGGCCGTTAAAGCTCTCCGGTGCGCAGTATCGAAAGAGAAGAAAAGAGGAAGAGGAGAAGAAGTCCCAATCTTTTTTTAAATGCAGTTTTGTGTGAAGACGTTTCATTTGTATTAGCTTGCTAGCTAGGTTGAAATAAAGCAACGCTAGCTTAACACAGTTAAGCACATTTTTAGCGTGGTTGGCACTTTCATTGTCTCTCTTGTCTCTAACTTTGTTAGCGGTCTCCAGCTGGGCTTCTTTGTGAATTTACTTGTAAGTTAATAATTCTATAGACAGACAGTTGTATTATATAGCCTGGTTGGCACCATGGGCAAAAAAAAATGGGAGTTCCCCCCTCCGTGAATCAGCAAGCGGAGCTGTTCAACACCAATGGATATCGCCTAGGGCCCCAAATGGGCTAGAGCCGGCCCTGCCTACAGTGTCTGAAAGAAAAAGAAAAGTTCAACAGAACATCGGGGGGTAAATAAATCCTGGGTTCATGTCTCTGTGCTCTGTGTACTTCTAATTATACCCGGGATAAATATTTATTGTTGGGTGTGTAAAGTGCAGGACTTTGACTCTGGAGACCAGAGTTCACATCCTGTCTGTGGCAGAAGAAACACTGTGAAACTATTTCACCTAAAAATAATCGTCAAAGTCACGTTGAAGGAACACAAACACGAGGTTTCCATACAAACATCACTCACATTTTAAAACAAATAAAAAAAACACTCTGAAACTGGAAAACAAGTACAAATTCTATATAATGTTGCTTTAACTGCTCAGGATAAGGAGGGACTTCCTGTGTGTGTGGTGTGTGTGTGTGTGTGTGTGGTGATGTCACTGCTCTCCACAGGAAATGACTCGGGGGTTTTCTGAGTCAGAGGAGTTTGTTCACATGTAGAAACAATGGATGTATAATTATATTCCTGTAATAATGTTTCTACCTGCAGTGACTTCAGCACAAAGAAACAAGAACAAATGCGTCAGGATCCGTTTGTTCAACACAAACAAACACAAAGCACATTCAGATTCTGAAAATTAGTTAATGCAGGAAAATAATTATTAGAAAATGTCCTATGGGGAAATTCTGAAAGGGCCACGGGGGCTACTGCCGGTATGTGTACACTATGATGAGATTCTTCAGAGATTTCAAACAATTAATACTAGTAATGTTATGATACTATATTATATACAAGGAGCACACCTACAACAAGTATTCCTTTACAAGTATTTATTTATACAGCAACCTATGACCTTTAACCTCAAAATGTGTGTGTGTGTGTGTGTGTGTGTGTGTGTGTGTGTGTGTGTGTGTGTGTATCTGTAACTGTAATCACATCAAAGCATCAAAGGCTTTGCGGTCGACCAATCAGAGCAGAGCAATCAACGGCATTAACAGCTGTGGAATCTTCGACACAGTGACAGCAGAGGTGGACAGACTGGAATTTCTGGCCTCGAACAGAAAGCACTTTTGGCAAAACCATAATACCTATCATTGATCCGACTTCACTTTGAGCATCCTGAGTTCTTCCTGAAGAGCTACATATGTTTTTTGTGAAGAAAAATGAAGAAATAGCTTTGTTAGAGCGATCTGAAAAACTGTTAAATATGCTTTTCAACAGAAATCTTCCTGTGTTTTTAATATGGGACCCAATGAGGCTGTTGGTGCGTGTTGGTGGTGCATCTGTGCATCCTACGCCCAAACTATAACTCTGACAGCTTTACCAGAGGATTGTGAGGGAGAAGACAAATTTTCCTACGTTTCTATGTATAAATTATTTCTGTAGAGTGGAATTTGCGGCTTGGAGCGGGCTTTCAAATTTATTTTTGGACAATTTTTTCTCTCCCTCTACACTCTGGCGATGATGTCACACACTGTGACACGAGCATTCCATGCAATACACACCCATTATAATCTCAGAATTTCTCCAATTTCTGGTTTTGCATCCCTTTGTAGAAGTTTTGCATGTTTTGTGGTTGTTGTGTCTATTTTTGGTGGTTTTTCACCTTTTTATGATCGTAGCATATCTACTTTTGGTGGGTTTTCGTCTGTGTGTCGTCTTTTTGCACCTTTTTTAGTTGTTGTGTCTCTTATTACGTTAGTTTTGCATCTCTGTGTCATAGTTTTTCAGGTTCTTTGCAGGAACATCCACGTTTGAACCGTTGTCTTCTGTTGTGGCTTCACAAGAGTCTAATCTGACATGGATGTAAACGGGAACTTTGCGGAGGATCTTGAGGCAGTTATTCAAATTATCTAAGTAACTCTGCTGAGAGTTTATTGTGTTTGTTTTCTGTGAAACCACGTCCTTTCTTTTCCTTTTCTCTGTTTTTAACCTTAATGTTTTGTTGGGAGGAAAAAACATTTGATCTGATCAGACAAGAAAGATTATTATCAACAAAAGTATCAAAAGTGTTGAGTCACAGCGTCAGAGGAGAATAAAACCAGAGACATTCCACCGCTATCACACATCTGAGCACATCAAAGTGTGTGTGTGTGTGTGTGCGTGCGCGTGTGTGTGTGTGTGTGTGTGTGTGTGTGTGTGTGTGTGTGTGTGTGTGAACTGTGGGTCGAGATGGTGAAATATCTGAATGTCCCACAAGACCAGAAGACAGAGAGATGTTACTGAAAAGTGAGATAATGTGTCTTTGTGTTTGTTTGTATAACACACACACACACACACACACACACACACACACTGACAGGATGAAGGCCAACATAAACAAACAGAAAGCACATTCAAATTCTGTGATTAAATTAATACTGAATAAGTCATTTTGCGTCTCTTTGAACTTGTTTCGGGTCTTTGTGGTGATTTAATGTTTTTTTCAGTTGTTTTACACTTTTGCTGGCAGTTTGTCTCTTTGGTGATTTTACATAATTGTAGTCATTTTGCAAAAAAAATTATGACAAGTTGTGTCCATATTTGTTGTAGTTTTCCACCTTTTTATGGTTGTTGTGTCCTTTCTTTTTTTACATTTTTTTTTTTTTACCATGTTTTGCGTATTTTGTCATAGTTTTGCTCTTTTTGTGGGATGTTGTGATATTTTTGGTGGTTTTGTATGTAGTTTTTCACCTTTCTGTGGTAGTTGTAGTTGTGATCATCAGCTCGTGTCCGTGCGGACCTGAAGAAGTGAGCACGCTGTACGCATCACACGCACGCCGCCTGCACACGCTCCAGTTGTTGCAGCTCAGCTGGTGGCTCATAAAAGACTCGTCTCACACCCTGAAACTGAACTTTATCCTCTGAAAGGAACTCGGGCTGAGTCAGCTGGTTAGCATTAGCTTAGCATAAAGACTGCTAGCATGTTTAACACAAAGCTGTTCGTTTTATCTGTGAGGAAAGAGGAAACTTTAAGTTTGACCTCCGACCCCAAACAGGAAGGAGGCGACAACAGAGTGCAAACAAGCAGAATGATGTCATCCTGAAACACTGTGTGTGTGTGTGTGTGTGTGTGTGTGTGTGTGTGTGTGTGTGTGTGCGCGCAGGAACTGGTGTGCCTTCGTGCAGAGCCGTGTGGTCACCATGGCGATGGTGTGCGGGACGGAGAAGTACACCATCAAGTCTCAGAGTCCGTGTCCGAGTGGGACGCCCGACTGTCAGCTGATCATGTGAGTAAATAACAACAACAACAATAACAACAACAACAACAACAACAACAACAACAACAGAGTGTTCCTGTCTGATAGCTGTGGCTGGCCTTTGTCTCTTTTTGGTGATTTTTTCACTTCTGAAGCACTTCTGTGTCTCCTTGCAGCAGTTGTTGTTGCTGTTGTTGTTGTTGTTGTTGTTGTTTTCCTGGAGGTTGTGCGTGTCCTCTGATGAAATCCCGTCAGATGATTAATCCACATTTGCCTTCAGTTCCTGGAAACTTTCTGGAGAAATCTGGCAGCAGAACTCTGAGCTGAGATCAGCAGCTGCTTTCTGTCCGTCTCCTCCGTGTTCTGGATCGTTTTCAATTCAATTTCAGCTGTTTGTTCAGTTTCAAATGTGAGGTTTTTCACCTCCCTGTGTGTGTGTGTGTGTGTGTGTGTGTGTGTGTGTGTGTGTGTGTGTGACAGGTACAAGCTGTCCACGCGGCCGGTCTACAGGCAGAAGCAGCAGCTGGTGACTGCTCTGCTGTGGCGCTGCTGTCCGGGACACGGAGGACAGAACTGTGAGGACTCAGGTACGTCAGCACCGTGTCCTCATGTTTCACTGCAATATACAACATTTATATAACATCTATATGAATCTATATGAATCTATATGAGTCTATACCAGGGATGGGCAACTGAAGGCCACCCTCACTTGAAGTGGCCCTCAGTACAACTACATGCATTTGAGCATGAAATCTTAAAAGTGCAGTGTAAAAATGCACAAAATTACTTCTTGCATTAATGTTGGTCTGCTGTTCTTGCACTAAAAAAACAAAAGAAATCACATCAAGTGGTTATTTTTTATTTGCTTCAAACCTTTTGTATTCCTATTTATACTGTTCTACATTGCAGATTATTTGGTTCTTAAGATAAACCCAACTTAGATTTAGAAGTGTTAGATAATTTATCTTGTTTTAAGAGTTAATGTCTCATTTTAAGTGTTCAACATGCTTATTTCCAGATTTAATAATCTTAATTTAAGAAATCTTGTCAAGGTAAATAATCTGTCCATGCAGCAAGATCATTTCCCTCAGATTTACTGTTTTATCTGGTTTTTAGACAACCCTTTTTTACAGTGTACATGCATATGAGCATGAAATATGTTAATTTACTGCACTGTAAACATATTTAAAATTGCAGTTTCATCATATCTGGTTAAGTGCACGCTCCTATATGTGGCCCTGTGGTAGTGGACATGAAAAATTGTGGCCCCCTGCAGCATTTAAGTTGCCCGTCCCTGATCTATACAAATCTATATTAATCTTTACAAAAACATCTCAACTCTGGTATCAGTCAGGACCTTCACTTAGTCCACTGTGTGTGTGTGTGTGTGTGTGTGTGTGTGTGTGTGTGTGTGTGTGTGTGTGTGTGTGTGTGTGTGTCTCTGACAGTCTTGGATGCGCAGCAGGATTCTGGGAGCTCGACTGTGATTGGCCGATCTTCTGAAGCAGTGAGAGCAGAGCTGCAGGCTGCAGGTAGAACACTCCTTCTGGACCAGGGCTCTCACACTCAGACTACCTGGGGGCCGCTGGAGGCAGCATCAGAACGACCAAAAAAAGACACAAAATGACCCAAAAAGACACAAAATGACCAAAAAAAGACACAAAATGACCAAAAAAAGACACAAAATGACCAAAAAAGACACAAAATGACCAAAAAAGACACAAAATTACAAAAAAAACCCACAAAATTACTAAAAAAAACACAAAATTACAAAAAAAAGACAGAAAATGACCCAAAATGACAAAAAAAAAACTAAAAATGACACAAAATTACTAAAAAAGACACAAAATTACTAAAATAGACACAAAATTATTTAAAAAAGACACAAAATTACTAAAAACAGTAATTAAAGGGACCTTCCACACACAACACGGTAAAGTGCCATTCATATAAAACTCACATTAAACTTTCATATCAAGGTGGGGGCCACAAAATATCGTCACAAGGGCCGCAATTGGCCCGCGGGCCGCAAGTTTGAGACCCATGCTCTGAAATATATAGTATCTGTATGAATCTTTGTCCTCCTGTGTTTTACCTCCACTCTGTCTGGTTTGTCTGGAGCAGCTGCAGGGTGGAACGTGTCTCTGCTGGCGGTTCTTTTGGTGACATAAAGTGTGTTTTTGGTTCTTTAAAGTTTGATGGAAACACAAACATTCAATGAAACTTTTATCAAACTTTTCCAGCTGGCTTGAGCTGTTTTTGTCACTATGACTTGTCAAAGGCACTATGACTTGTTATAGGCACTCTGACTTGTTATAGACTCTACTGTGACCTGGACAGTGATGTTGTTTTTTATGCTAAGCTAACAGCTAACAGCTAACAGTGTTTCTGAGAATAATAACAGTCCGTGTTTTCGGAAAGAATTCAGACTGAAATAGACCTTTGGCCTTTAGAGGCTTCATTTAACAAAGAAACACACACACACACACACACACACACACTGTCCGCTCCCACCACACCTCTGATTGAAGCGACTTCCTGCGAGCTGAAGAAATGAAATGACCGACAGAAGAAACAATAACAGGAACACGCCTCCGAGCTGAGTCATCGAAATAACCTTTACAACCTGAACACACACACACACACACACACACACACACTCACACACACATACACACACTCCATATTGCTGCAGGACGTATAGATTAATATCAGGCCTAACGTGATAATAACGCTTTAATGCAAATTTCTTTTTTAACGTCGTTAATTTTTTCAGCCTACCCGCCCCTTAAACTGCAAAAAAGGTGGTTAGTCTAAAAACCAGATAAAAACACTAAATCTGAGGGAAATGATCTTGCTGCATGGACAGATAATTTACCTTGACAAGATTTATTGAATTAAGATTATTAAATCTAGAAATAAGCATGTTGAACGCTTAAAATAACAAAACAACTCTTAAAACCAGATAAATTATCTAACACATCTAAATCTAAGTTGTTTTATCTTGGTAAGAAAGCTTCAACAAACCAAAGTTACCATAGCAACTGTCGATGTGAATGAGTTACCATGGAGACCACAGAGACTCCTCCCCCTCATCGCTCTCCTCCCGCTTCATCACACTTTATATATTGTTTGTTTTCTTGTAGTTTTTGTATCACCTGTTTGGATCCAGTCAGTGGAAGAGAATGTTTGATTGTGTCCATGTGAGCTCAAAACCTTTATTCACTGTCAGTGTGAAGGATCTGATTTCATTGATAGATAATAGATAGATTGATAAAAGTATGAAAAATTTGGTTTATTTTGCTTAAAAAATAGCAAAATTTGTCTTGTCAAAACATTCCAAAACAAGTAAAAATATCTAATCTCAATGAACCCCAAAATACCTTAGAATTAGTTTATTCTAACTAATAACAAGTGACTTTTTCTTGATTCTAATGAAATACACGTGACCTATTTTCTCAATATGTTGAAAAAAAATCTTGAATTAATAATCAGTAACTGCTAGAGCCATCATCATGACATAATGATATGCATTCAGGCATTATATTTATAGAAACCAGCAAAGTCAGACTAAATACTAGAGAACTTTTCTTCATACAGCTACAAATATTTCCATCTGGCTGCTTGTTTTAAGTGAAGAGGTGAAATTATGTCAAAGTTATGATTTCTTAGTTATGCTTGAAATAAGAAATAATTACTTTGAAATAGCAGTTTTATACTTGTACGTGTTGATGAAACAGCTTTGTAACTGTTGATATTCTAGTTTCCAGCATATATTTACTCAGTATAGGTCATAAAATCTCATTAACAAGCTATAATATTATTATTATTATTTAGATAATTAAGGACCAAAACACTTAAAACAAGTGAAACAGCTGAACATAAAAGATGCTGATTAAGAAGAATCTTATCAGACAAAAATAAGCAGATATCTCCTTGATCTGAGATATTTAATCTGACTTAGATTTCAGTTTTTGCAGTGTACCTGTTGTGTACCTGTTGTTTACCTGTTGTTTGTCTGTTGTTGTGGTGACGAGGTGATTCAGTGTTGATCTGTTTAGTGTCAGTTGACTCTTCATGGACTCAGTATCACTGACTCTCAGCTGCTGTTTGGTCTTGTTTTGCTCTCAGCTGCAGGACCTTTGAGGTTATCACAATCTGTCGTTCTTCAGACTGGTGCAATAACAATAAACATGCGTCTGCATAAAGCAGCATGTGTGTCCGCTCCACGCTGATAAGAGTGTTAAGATATTAAAACAGTTAAGGTTCATTTAGAACAGATGAAAAATGTGATTGATTAGCAATTAATCGCGATTAAATACTTTAATCGATTGACAGCCCTTATTTATATGATTTTTTTATATATATTCAAAATATATAAATATTTATTTTATATATTTAATATATATTTTTATATATTTTATATATATATAAATATTTTTAAAAATATTGTATATATTTTATTTTTTATATGTATTTTATAAGTATTAAAAAATGTATAAATATATATTGTATATATATTTCTATAGATTGTATATATATTCAAAATATGTAAATGTATATTATATATATTTTATATATTATGTATTTTTTATATATTTTATATAGATATTAAAAATATATAAAAATACATTTATATATTTTTATATATTGTATATATTTTATTTTTTATATATAATTTATAAATGTTAAAAAATATATAAATATATATTGTACATATTTTATATATTTTTTATATATATTTCAAATTTCAAAAAATATATAAATATATATTGTATATATTTTTATATATATATTAAAAATATATAAATATTTATTTTATATTTTAGATATTTTTTTATATACATATTTTAGATATTTTTTGTTTCTGTTCAGCTTTGCAGCAGCGCAGCGACCCGAACCGCGAACAGAACGACCAGAACATCAGCCCACAGCCCGACCAGGACCGGGACCAGGACCAAGACCGGGACCAGGACCAAGACCGGGACCAGGACCAGGACCAGGACCAGGACCAGGACCGAGACACGGAGCTGGATCAGGACGAGTACCGGGACTGGGAACAGGAAAGAAAGATGAATATTTATGGTGATTAAATTTGTTTTAAAGAAAAGTCAGTTACACACACACACAGAAGAAAGAGAGGATTTCCTGTGGAGGAAGTGTGTGTGTGTGTGTGTGTGTGTGTGTGTGTGTGTGTGTATGTGTATACGTACGTCTCTGACCCTTGACCTCTGTGACCAGAGGCATAGTGACATCATCCTTAAAGGAACAGTGTTCTCTCTTGTTTTTTCTACATGAAGTTCAAATGCCATAAAGAAATAAAAGGTAATTTACTTTTATTACAAATATGAACCATAAAATAAAAGTTGAAACCTAGAAATTAATATAATCGAATATTATAGATTTTTTTTTTTTTTTACAGTGTTATTTAATTAATTAATGGTCTTTAATGTTAAATTACAGAGAATACTCATCATATTACTGGATGTAAAATTAAGGAAACTTTCTGTTTTTTACAGTAAAACTTTTTATTTAATGTAAAGAAATATGGAAAAAAAATCTTTAAAAAAACAGTAAAAAGTCTCCAAATACTTCCCGTCATATTCAAGTAAAAAAAACTTTAGTTATTCTCCAGAAATATTTTTAATTAATTAATTAATTAATTAATTAATTAAATTTTAAATACAGATATTTACTGTTTATTATCTGTACTTTTAATTTTTTTTAATATGTAAAAAAATCCGCACCATAACTTTGTTGTAGTTTGAATTCATCACCAAAAATACTACATTACTATGAATATATTGTCTTTTTTTTCCTAAATTAACATATTTGAAAGGTTAACATTCTTCACCACTTTTTATGTTTCTAAACGTTTACTTATTTTTTAAAGGTGAAACAAACAAAACAAACAAAAAATGCTCCTGATATATTTCCACCACAAGTTTTTCCCAAACTTTTATGTATTCACGGGAACAGAAACAGAGTTTAACCGTCTGTTTCTCTTCGTGTCTCATTAAAGTCTCGTCTCACCGTCCCGACCGACATTTACCACAGAAGAAGAAAACAGAACTACAGACGTTGTTTTGTCCGAACAGGAAGTCGACTCGGCTCGCCGTAAATCACGCTGACAGTCATTAGACAGAAACGCTGCCAGCTGACCGAGCACACACACACACACACACACACACACACACACACACTGTACTGTGACCTTTGACCTCTCGGGACCTGCAACATGTGGCTGTTTGGTTTGTCTAAATGAAAACAGGTTGTGACGGAAGTGTGTGTGTGTGTGTGTGTGTGTGTGTGTGTGACAAAGCAATGACCTGAGGCGCACACACACACACACACACACACACACACACACACACACTCGTGTTTGTGTTTGTGCACCTGTGGGGACCGTCGTTTCTACGATACAAACTGAAACAGGAACTTCAGACAGATCTTTGAAGATAAAATAAACAAAAAAACAACATTTAAGTTCACTGAAATAACGATAAAACCTACAGTAAACCTATTTGAAAATTTAGAAACAAACGAGAAAAAAAGAAAAGATGTTAAAGAGAATGAAAGGATGAATAAAGAGACACTTTAAAAAACTGAAACGAGCAAACAGGCTCGAGAAACCGAACTGGATTAGAAACAAAAAAATTCACTCTAACTATAATAACTCATAGAGGAGACAAACGTGTGAAGCAGCTCCTCAGTTCCTATAGAACAGGGGTCTCAAACTCGCGGCCCACGGACCAATTGTGGCCCTCGTGATGATATTTTGTGGCCCCCACCTTGATATGAAAGTTTAATGTGAGTTTTATATGAATGGCACTTTTTGTGTGTGGAAGGTCCCTTTAATTACTATTTTTTGGTCATTTTGTGTTTTTCAGTTATTTTGTGTCTTTTTGAAATTGTGGGTCTTTTTGGTCATTTTGTGTCTTTTTTTTCTGTCATTTTGTGTGGGTTTTTTTTAGTAATTTTGTGTTTTTTTGGTCATTTTGATCCTGCCTCCAGCGGCCCCCAGGTTATTTGAGTTTTAGACCCTTGCTATAGAACATTCATTTTAAGTTTAGAAAAATATATATTTTTTCTAAATAAAAAAAAGAGAGACGAGGATTCATGGTGATTTTTTATTCCGACAGAAAAATATCCAAAAATGTAGAAAAACAGTCGGGCGGCGTCCTGCAGCGTGTCCGGCTCCACTCAACCAACAGAAACGATCTCATCTGATCTCCCAGTTCCCCAAGGCCTCGGAGCCGCGATCTGTTTTTGTTCCCAGTTTGGAAACTGGTTCCATTTTGGAGCCGAGCGGCTACCGGTCCCCAGAGGGCCGTGAGTCAGCAGGGAGCGTGTTCACATTAGCGTCGTGTTATTCTGAGAGTGGGTGGGTGCATGAAAATACTTTCTGTTATCATATTATTTTATTTTAGCTCCACCAACACTGTAGAAATCTGCCTCATATTTTCCCACAGGATGAATCCAAATATGGTCTTCTGTCTTTTAACCCTTTATAGAAAACTGGGAGGACGGGCAGTGGACTTTTAGTAGAAACAGTAGAAACCCCCTTACTGAGACTCAGCATAAAGTGGGCATGTCAGTAAAGAAGAGACTCGTGGATCAATAGAACCTAATTTTAATCAGATATCTCGATCAGCTTCTGAAAAAGGGAAACATCATGACATCATGAGGTGGTTGGTACTGATTGGTTCCTCAGATCTTCTGGTTTCATCATTTATCCAACAGCTGCGATCAGACCTGCATGTGTTTGGTTTTTGTTTTTGCCCCTGAACCAAACATGTAAATATCACCTAGAACAGAGGTCTCAAACTTGCGGCCCGCGGACCAATTGTGGCCCTCGTGACGATATTTTGTGGCCCCCACCTTGATATGAAAGTTTAATGTGAGTTTTACATGAATGGCACTTTACCGTGTTGTGTGTGGAAGGTCCCTTTAAGTATTTTTTTTTTGGTCATTTTGTGTCTTTTTTTTGTCATTTTGTGTCTTTTTTTGGTCATTTTGTTTCTTTTTTTGATCATTTTGTGTCTTTTTTTGTTCATGTTGTGTCTTTTTTTGGCCATCTTGTGTCTTATTTGGTCATTTTGTGTCTTTTTAAAGTAATTTAGTTTTTTTCTGTCACATTGTGTCTTTTTTTTTAGTAATTTTGTGTCCTTTTTTTGGTCATTTTGTGTCTTTTTTTGGTCTTTTTCTGACTTTTTTTTAGTAATTTTGTGTCTTTTTTTGGTCATTTTGTGTCTTTTTTAAGTAATTTAGTTTTTTTTCTGTCATTTTGTGTCTTTTTTTGTAATTTTGTGGGGGTTTTTGGTCATTTTGTGTCTTTTTTAAGTAATTTTGTGTCTTTTTTTTTGGTCATTTTGTGTTTTTTTTTGTTCATGTTGTGTCTTTTTTGGGCCATTTTGTGTCTATTTTTAGTCATTTTGTGTCTTTTTTGGTCATTTTGTGTCTTTTTTTGGTCTTTTTGTGTCATTTTGTGTCTTTTTAAAGTAATTTAGTTTTTTTCTGTCATATTGTGTCTTTTTTTTAGTAATTTTGTGTCCTTTTTGGTAATTTTGTGTCCTTTTTGGTAATTTTGTGACTTTTTTTGGTCTTTTTGTGACATTTTTTTAGTCATTTTGTGTCTTTTTTTGGTCATTTTGTGTCTTTTTTAAGTAATTTAGTTTTTTTTCTGTCATTTTGTGTCCTTTTTTGGTCATTCTGATACTGCCTCCAGCGGCCCCCAGGTAGTTTGAGTTTGAGACCCCTGACCTAGACTGTAGTTTTAGTTGAGTAGTGGATGACTTTTGGAGCGATTCACAGACTTCAATTAAATCCTCATGTGTTAAAAAACAACCTTCCTGGGGCGTCCCGGTGGCTCACACTGGTAGAGCGCGTACCATGAAGGCCGTGTCCTTGCTGCAGCGGACCCGGGTTCGAATCCGGCCTGAGGTCCCTTTGCTGCATGTCTCCCCCTTTCTATCTGTCTCTATCTAATAAAGCAGTAAAAGTGCCCAAAAAATAATCTTAAAAAAACAAAAAAAACAACCTTCCAGTCATAATTCCATAAAGCTCCTGACGTGACAATATGTCTTCTACGCTCCCTCAGACGCCCCCGCGCCCCTCCCCGCCCCCCACATGATGGCCCTGGTCCTGTCCCAGCTGCAGCCGGTCCTGGAGGGCTTCAACCGCTCCCTGGAGCTGCTGAGCCGGCAGGTGGGGGACCTGGCCCTCGACGTGGCCCAGCTGAAGAGCAGCCGGCCGGGGGCCGAGCTGCAGGCGGGGCCCGCCCACCGCCCGGAGCCCGACGAGGGGGCGGAGCAACGCCTCGACGCCAAACTGGACCAGGTGACTCAGCACATCAGGGAGGTCCGGGAGCAGCTGGAGAGGCAGCGGACAGACGTGGACGCCAGGCTGCACTCCCAGCATGCAATGCTGCACTACAACCTGACCAGCTTCAAGACGGACGTGGACATGAAGCTGAAGCGCCACCACAAGATGCTGCAGGTCAGAGGTCGCTCTGACCACCAGAAAAGCTACAAATACACATTATTCTCATTGTTTATTCATCCGGAAATCACTTTTTTAAAATGATAAATTCAGAATTTATAGAGTTTTAATTTAATATTTCCAGAAAGAAAAACTAAAATAGGAAACTTTAACCGTCTGGGGTCTGAGCCTGTTTTGGCGTTTTTGAATAATTTTGATTTTGCCGTTCATGTACCACATAAAAAATGTTACTATACCCATATTTGGTATCCAATTTTCTCACTTTAACCTACTTTATCAACATATTGAGTTGAAAAATTATACTATTTGCTACAATAAAAACCACAAATATGCTCAATGAACTGTTTTTGAACTCAAAAATGTAAACATGGAATACAAATCTGAACATATAATAAGGTCAAATTTAAATATAATAAAACTATATACAAAAAAGTCACATAAAAACATGTGTATTTATAGGCTTTTTTTCCTTGTTAGCTGCAACTCAAAAACAAACTATGTGCTAAATGACACAGAGAGCTCCACCAACGCTCAAATATTTCTGTACTATCAAATTAAAACTATCATATCTTTGGTTTTACATGAGCTAGGAATGTCAAACAAAAACTGGGAGAAAGTTTCAAGTCTGAACTTTGGAGTGGAGTTGATAGCAGCGCTCCATGTGACCTGGTTTATTTTGTTAAACATCACATGATTGGATCAGAAGGTCACGATCAGAGACCCCAGAGGGTTAAACCCTCTGAACCCCAACAAGCTGCTCCCTTCACACTTTAATCTCTGTGTCCTTGTATTTCACTACAAAATATAAAATATATATGAATCTATAAGTCCTGCAGCTCTTTGGAATCAGCACAATCACAGCTAGAAGAACTCAAACATGTCTTTGTGCAGAATAAAAGTTAAAAAATGAAAAATTTAAAAATAAAATAATTTGCTGATAGTTTATTTGGCAAAAATAGGAATAAAATGGAATCTTTAAATACAAAATGTTGCCCAAAATGATTGCCAATATTGTAAAAAGAGGAAAAAAATAAGTATTTTTTTTTAAAGAAAAATAAACTTTTATTTAAATTTTTATGAAGCTGCAACCAGCAGATTGTTTATATTTTTGCTTGTTCCTGATCCCAGATCAGCCTACAGGCCATGAACACCACGCTGGCTGAGCTGAAGCTGGACCAGGACCAGTACCAGGACCAGGACCAGGATCAGGACCAGGACCAGGACCAGGACCCTCCTCCCTTCCTGACTCCGTCTCTGCTCCCGCCCTCAGACACCTCTGCGCTCTGGTTGGCTGTGGAGCGGCTCGACAACATGGTGGTCAACAACACGGTGAAGGTGAGAACTCAGTAATAAGAAGATCCATGAACTGTTAAAGGCCAGTTGGTCCTACAGGGAGCATGACGGGGTCCTTAGTGTCCAAAACAGGGGTCTCAAACTCAAATTACCTGGGGGCCGCTGGAGGCAGGATCAAAATTACAAAAAAAAAACACAAAATTACTAAAAAAAAGACACAGAATGACACATTTTATGTTGGACTAAAGGACTAAAATAAGACATAAAATGACCAAAAAAAGACACAAAATGACAAAAAAAGACACAAAATAACAAAAAAAGACACAAAAAGACCAAAAAATTACCAAAAAAGACACAGTAAGACATAAAATGACTAAAAAAGACACAAAATTACCAAAAGAGACACAAAAAAGAAACAAATGAGGAGACAAAATGACCAAAAAAAACACGGAAGACACAAAATGACTAAGACAGACACAATATAACTAAAAAAAGGTACAAAAAGACACACAATGACTTACCTTTGTATACATTGGCAACATTTCAAATTTTTTATTGTGTTTTGAAAGTCAAAAAAAGACACAAAATGACCCCAAAAAAGAGACACAAAATGACTAAAATAAAGACACAAAATGACCAAAAAAAGACACAAAATGACTAAAAAAAGACACAAAATGACTAAAAAAAACACAAACTGACCAAAAAAAGACACAAACTGACCAAAAAAAGACACAAAATGACTAAAAAAGACACAAAATGACCAAAAAAGACACAAAATGACCAAAAGACACAAAAATGACAAAAAACAACAACACAAAATGACCAAAAAAAGACACAAAATTACAAAAAAACACAAAATGACTAAAAAGACACAAACTGACCAAAAAAAGACACAAAATGACTAAAAAAGACACAAAATGACCAAAAAAGACACAAAATGACCAAAAGACACAAAAATGACAAAAAACAACAACACAAAATGACCAAAAAAAGACACAAAATGACTAAAAAAAACACAAAATGACCAAAAAAGACACAAACTGACCAAAAAAAGACACAAAATGACTAAAAAAGACACAAAATGACCAAAAAAAGACACAAAATGACTAAAAAAAGACACAAACTGACCAAAAAAAGACACAAAATGACTAAAAAAGACACAAAATGACCAAAAGACACAAAATGACCAAAAAAGACACAAAATGACCAAAAGACACAAAAATGACAAAAAAAAACAACACAAAATGACCAAAGAAAGACACAAAATTACAAAAAAAACACAAAATGACTAAAAAGACACAAACTGACCAAAAAAAGACACAAAATGACTAAAAAAACACAAAATGACCAAAAAAGACACAAACTGACCAAAAAAAGACACAAAATGACTCACAAAGACAAAAATGGACAGAATAGCCCTTTTAGACTCCACAGAGTGAAACCAGGTATGTGTGTTGGCGTGCAGGTGGACGGGCTGCTGGAGGACGTGGACGTGACCTCGGGGGACGTGCAGCAGCTGAGGCGAGACTTCAACGGGCTGGAGCGGCAGATCAACAGGACGGCCCGGACCGGTCAGATGCAGTTCATGGAGACGGTGCTGGAGGTGGAGGCGTCGCGGGTGGCGGTGCTGCAGCGGGTCGGCGAGCTGTTTGGGAACATCAGCCAGCACGAATTACGGCTGTCAGAGACGGAAGTGGACGTGGATTACCTCTTCGAACAATTCCACAAACCCAACTCCACCGGGGACTGCGACTGCAAGGGGCTGACGGCCGCCATGGCCCGACTGGAGAGGGGCGTGGCCAACGTGACGGAGCTGGCCAATGAGAACAAACTAGCCCTGGACGTGGGCAGCGAGGGGCCGTGGGGCGGCGCCGAGGACTGGGAACTGTCGGTGGAGGCGGTCCAACGTGGACTCCAGCAGGTAGGGAGAATACAACTTTAACTGGTTTTTACTAAAGAATCGATGGAGGAGCTTTAACTGAGTTGTCTGAAAAATAAAATAAAAATCTTTCAGCAGCTCACAGACTGTTTATGGACCCCAGGATGCACAAATATTCACATACAGGAGGACACAAGAACACGTTTTACTGCAAGAGAAACACTGCATGTAATCAACATAAAGTAGGCATGTCAGTAAAGAGGAGACTGGTGGGTTATTAACATAAAGTGGGCATGTCAGTAAAGAGGAGACTGGTGGGTTATTAACATAAAGTGGGCATGTCAGCAAAGAGGAGACTCGTGGGTTATCAGCATAAAGTGGGCATGTTAGTAAAGAGGAGACTCGTGGGTTATCAACATAAAGTGGGCATGTCTGTAAAGAGGAGACTCGTGGGTTATCAGCATAAAGTGGGCATGTCTAAAGAGGAGACTCGTGGGTTATCAACATAAAGTGGGCATGTCAGTAAAGGAGGGCATGACAAATACAATAAATTCAAAAAGCTGAAAGCAGAATACAAGAAAATAAACCACAGCATGAATATAGAGTGTATATATACAATAAAAACAATAAATTCACTAAACTACACACATTATTATAAACGGGGGATCTTTTGGTATAACCCTGAGACAGAGAGACTTTAACCCAGACGGTGACCCTGCAGGTGAAGGAGTCCCAGGCCTCGGAGCAGACCAGGACCAGGACTCTGGAGCAGCGTGTGAGCCAGCTGGGCGGCTGGGTGGAGGCGGTGCAGGCGGAGCTGTCCGTCCTGAAGGACTCGGACAGGAAGCTGCAGGACAAGATGACCCACCTGTCCGACTCCTTCCAGTCCCTGCTGGGGGACATCGTCCGCCACAGCGACGTGCTGGAGCGCCTGCTGGGCGAGGAGGTGCTGGACTTCCTGGAGCGGAGCGTCAAGATCCAGA
This sequence comes from Centropristis striata, assembly GCF_030273125.1. Taxonomy (NCBI): domain Eukaryota; kingdom Metazoa; phylum Chordata; class Actinopteri; order Perciformes; family Serranidae; genus Centropristis; species Centropristis striata. Next base: position 32,654,521 of record NC_081536.1, read on the forward strand.
CGGGCCACTCCATCCCGGTCCTGAAGGAGCAGCTGAGGGGACTCGAGCAGAACCTCAAGTCGCTGCTCGCCAAACAGACGGGTGGGAGATTATTATTATTATTATTATTGTGTTATTATTATTATTATTATTATTATTATTATTATTATTATTATTATTATTATTATTGTTATCATTATTATTATTATGTTATTATTATTATTATCATTATTTTTATTATTATTATCATCATTATTATTATTATTATTATTATTGTTACTACTACTACTACTACTTCTTTTATATATATTGAACATGATATACTTGACAATAATAACTATGAAAGGCAGAAAATGGAAGAGGAAAAAAATATTATTATTATTATCATTATTATTATTATTATTATTATTATTACTATTATTACTACTACTACTACTACTTTTTTATTAAATTATATATACACTTTATTTTGATTTTTTTTAAAGATTTGCTTCTCCAGTTGGAACCAGTGGGCAGTAAATATATTACAAAAAAAATAAACAAATAAAATAAATTTCAAAAGCTCAAAACGGAATACAAGAAAATTAAACTAGCAGCATGTTAAAATATTAAAATATATTTTTTAATTTGTTTGTTAAAATTGTTTTAATGAATCTGTTCCCTCCAATAAATGTAAATATTTAAACATTCTAGATAAATACCCTTACATGTTGACTTATTATCCCTTTATTTATGTTTTTTTTTAAAGGCCCATCTTTAATAATTTAAAGATCATTAATAATTATAATGTAATTATTTAAAAATGATTTTATTTATTTATTTATTTACTTTATTTAACAGATAAATCCAACTGAAGTTAGAAGCAAAACTATTTCTGGATTTATTTTTATATGTTCTAATAATTTAATGTATATTTAATAATTAATAATTAAAATTGACTCATTGGCTAATAAACACATTTATTTATTTATTTATTTATTCATTTAGTTATTATAAAATACCCTTTTTATATATTTATTTATTTATTTATTTTTATGTATTTATTTTCCTTTTTTGCACAAATTCAAGGACATTTTTTGTTTTATTATTTTTTAGATATTATATGTAATTTATTAATTTTAATTTTATTGAATTTTTATATAAAGATTTACACATTTCCATTACTCAGATGCAAATTAATAAATTAATGGGAAAAAATACACAAAACGAATACAAAAAAAAGATACATACAAAAATACAGTAAAAATAAATAAATAAAATATAAAAAAAACTCTATTTGACGGCTCTGCAGTAGCACCTAGTGGCCGCTTTGAAGAACTACAACAACCCTAATAATAAAGTAAATTATTATTATAAACATTTCCACCTGCCGTTATAAATAATTAAAATAAATGTTATAATATTTATTTGCATTGCACCCCAACAAAACACAATGTTTATTACAGATTTATGACACACAATTAAGGATACATGAGTAAATAAATAAGAATTTTGATCTGCCAAAGAAGAAATATATTTATGTATCTGAGTTCAAAATATAAATCAAATATTTTAAAAATAGTAACACTTTTTATTAAAAATATTTAAATGATTAAAGATAGAATTAAAAATGTCCTTTAGATTTCTGCAGAAAGTTTCCAACCTAAATAAAAGAAAAATAGGTTAATAAATAAATAAATAAATAAGTGTATTTATCTACCTAAAGAAATAATAAATATAACTTAAATCATTATAATGTTGATCTTTATTTGATTAAAAAACAAAAACATCTCTTAGATTTCTGCAAAAACAAAATCCAAGTAAACAAGTAATAAATACATTAAAAAAAGTAAATAAGTAAGTAAATAAATAAATAAAGATATTTATCTCATTTGGAAATACAAAAGGAATTCATTTTAAAATTATTGCATTTTAATACATTTATAATCTTTAAATTAACAAAGAAAGACTTGAAAAAAAAAGTCCTTTAGATTTCTGCAGAAAGTTTCCAACCTCAGTTGGATTTACCCGTTAAATACATGTAAATAAGTAAATAAATAAAAGAAAAATAGTTTAATAAATAAATAATTGTATTCATCTGCCTAAAGAAATAATGAATATAAATTAAATCATTATTATTGAATTAAAAAACAAAAACTTCTTTTAGATTTCTGCAAAAAAATTATCTCAGTTAATAAGTAAAAAAATAAAATAAATAAGGATATTTATCTCAGTCGAAAAATGAAAGAAATCATTTTAACATTATTGCATTTTAATAAATTAATAATAATAATAATAATAATAATAATAATAATAATAATAACATAATAATGTTTAAATGATTAAAAAAAGACTTTAAAAAAAAAAAAATGTCCTTTGAAATTCTTCTGCTGGAACTCATTTCTGTCTCCTTCTGCTCCCCGCAGGCCGAGAGGAGGTGCCCTCTGCTGACCAGCCCTTCTCCTCCTCCTCCTCCTCCTCCTCCTCCTCCCACCTCCTCTCTGACAGCTGGCTCCCCGGCAGCATGAGGAGGAGCAGCGGTGGCGTTCCGGCCCGGGAGCGCCAGCTGCTCCTGCACCCCGAGGGGAGGCGCCCGCAGCACGTAGGAGACGGCGGCGACCTGTGGAACCTGGAGAGGAGCGTGGAGAAGCTGGCGCTGAAGGTGCTCCGCCTCGAGGAGAAACACCGCAACGGTTCTGCGGAGAGGGAGGCGGAGAGGGAGGCGCCTCCTGGTGGCGTGGAGGCCAAACTGCAGGCGGAGGTGCTGTGGCTGAAGAGGGGCCTGGAGGAGCACCTCAGGGTGTTCAAGAACGTGTTCAGTAACGCCGACGTGCTGGCGGGGTCCGACGCCACGCTGGAGCTGGACAAACTGTGGCTGCTGGTGAAGAACAAGGAAGGGAAGAAAGAGAAGAAGAGAGGAGGAGGAGGAGGAAACCATCGGAGCAGGAGGGAGTCCCCCGGTGAGTGTCTCCTAAACATCTCACGTTTCAGTTTGGAACCGCACAAACTTTTTATAATCTAGTAAAGAAAGCACAAAGAACTGCAAGAATAGTACGTCATAAAAAGATAAAATAAAAAGTTAAAATAAAAATCATTAGCCGTGTTTCCTTCAGGGGGAAAAGTGGCCACCGGGAAAGTCTCAGGCCACGCCCTCTCAAAAGTCCTCTCACTCAGCGTGTCTCCATTACAAGTTAGCCTCCAGAGCAGGGATGGGCAACTGGAGGCCCGGGGGTCGCATACGGCCTGCCGCCTCACTTGAAGTGGCCCTCAGTACAACTACAGTACAATCTTAAAAGTGCAGTGTAAAAATGCACAAAATTACTTCTTGCAATTAATGTTGGTCTGCTGCACTAAAATAAGAAGAAACCACAGTAAGTGGATTTTTTGTTGTTGCTTCAAACCTTTTCTATTCCTATTTATACTGTTCTACATGCATTTAAGCATGAAATATGTTAAGTTACTTCACTGTAAACATATTTGAAATTGCAGTTTCATCATATCTGGTTAAGTGCACGGTCCTATATGTGGCCCTGTGGTAGTGAACATGAAAAATTGTGGCCCCCTGCAGCATTTAAGTTGCCCATCCCTGGCCCAGAGGGATTTAGAGACTCTGGAGGTGACATATGTTTTTTTCGGCTGTTTCGACATACGCGACGGATTAAACACGGGAGACTCAAAAGTCGCCGCTGTTGCTAACTGTGCACAACATCAGCAGCTGATCATAAACAAACCAGCATGGCTAATTATGCACAGCGTCTCCGCTGATCATAAACATAGTGATCGTGAATTAACCGGCATCACTAACTTTGCACAGAGTGTCTGGTGCTTGTTGTAAACAAACAGAGATCGCTAAGTGAACACCTGTTAGCCTGTTAGCACATACACACTGTACTGCTACAGAGCTAACTGTATACTCTATAAGCAATTTGCAGACTGGACGCTAAGGGGTTAACATCCCCTCCGGCTCTGCAACTGGGAAAGACTGCTGCAGGAGGACTGAGCCGATTCGACTCGTTCTTACTCTTCTTAACAAGCCGCTACCCTCGCTTTGTCTCCAGTTGCTTTCTTGCAAATTAGTCGCTAAGGGGGTCTGAAAAGTCACTAAATATAGCAACAAAGTCGCTAAGTCGGCAACACTGCTTCAACAGCTTTTACAAATGGCGCGTGTTGTTGTGGCGTCAAGTACTACGTCACATCCTGCTTAGTGTTCTATCCAATCAGTAACCAGACTTTTTTCAGAGGAGAAGAAAGACCCTGCTCTTCTACAGGGACGAAAAAAGTCCAGACAAAAGTCCACTCTGGACGGCTCGTATTCAAATTAGGGGCGTTTTGGTGAGTGAGACCCGGGTATTGGGCGGTAGTGGAAACAGCCCTATTGTATAGTATGCCGTAAAAAAGTGAAAAAGAGTCTGAATAGTATGTCGTTAAGGTTTTCCATTAAAAAGAAATCCATGAGTAGTTCTTGTCCTCTGTGGTTCATCAGATCTTCCTCTCCTCTCCTCTCCTCTCCAGGTGGCGCCCTGATCCCGTCCGGCCTATCAGGAGCCTCCGTGCTGCTGTTGGCTGCGTCTCCTTTGAGCGTCTCGAACAGCGTCATCGCGCTGAAAGCGTCACTGAGCCGCGGTCCGTTTTACTCCGACTCCGGCACCTTCACCGCTCCGCTCAACGGCATCTACCTGTTCGTCCTCACCTTGGACCTGAGGCCGGGCCCCGCCCACGTGGTCCTGAGGAGGGGGTCGGGCGGAGCTCCGGTGACGCTGCACCGACAGGAGGAGCCGGAGGCGGGGCCGGCCACCGGCGTGGGCCTCCTGCCGCTGAGGGAGGGGGAGGAGGTGAGGCTGGAACTGGAGGGAGGCGTGTGGACGGAGTCAGAGGACAGTGTGTTCACCGTGCTGCTGCTCCACCGGACCACCTGAGGGCGCTGTGGAGCGCTCAGCTGGAGGAAAGACATATTGGAACATATTCCAGCTGGTGGACTTTTTATTCCACCAGTCAGTGCTGATAAATCTCTGGACCGTACGCTCAAATTTTTATTTCAAAGCGAGAAAAGGTTTTAAGATTCGGCTTAGCTCAGCACAAAGACTCACAGAGCCGGAGGAGCTCCTTCACCCTCAGTTCAAAACATCAAAACATCAGCCAACACCTCACAGGTCACTATTAAACAAGTTTACTCTCATGTGTTTAACATGAACAGAAACAGAAATGTTTGACATATAGTTTGTGGGTTTAGTAATAGTTTTTGTAGAAGAAAAGAGATGCAAACTAACAACAAAGACAATCCAAACAACCACAACGAGATTAAAAACGAGACTCAAAGAGTCACAATGAGACTCAAAACTAGGAAAACAAGGCTGAAAATGACTCCAGAGACTCACATTAAACACACGAGACTAAACGTTCATCCGTGAGATTTAGAGATGCTGAATTCCCTCTGCTGTCAGACTTTATGCTAAGCTAGGCTAACCCTCTTGCTCCATAAACCCAAAACAATGACATCACTTCCTGTGTGTAGGACAGACTGGCGAGAACATTATAAATGAAAAGTTTTGGACCGATCTGTCTGTATAGTCATCATGTCTTCTGTGTCTTTTAAGGGATTTTTTTTTACTGAACATAAAGAAAATATTTGTGTGTAAAGTCACTTGTGTGTATGTTGTTTGTAAAGTACCGATATAATGATGAAAAAACACAAGGAGCAGTTTATATATTTAAATAGAGGGTTAGGGTTAAATAGGGTTAAATAGAGGGCCGAAACGCTTGTTGGCGTAAACAAAGTAATTAATATGTTTATGTTAAAGTCAGCAGTCATTGTAAGTTAATAAAAAGGTTTTATCTACAAGTCTCTGTGTGATCTGTGTTTTCTGATTAAAAAAAACAACAAGTCACTAGATCGGAGAAAGGTGGAAGTTGTTTGGAAAAAAAATCATACTATAGCATGTCGATATTTGTAAAAAAATGGTCAAATTTTAAAATGATTAAAAATGCTTAAAATGGGTCAGTTATACTCTGTTGATACATGTAGTAGTATAGTTTGTCCAAAAATAGCGAAAAAACACCATGTTTTGGGATGTCCAAAAACTGAAAAAGGTCACTGTAGCATGTTGATTTTTGTTCACAAAAGGTCAAATTTTAAAATGAATAAAAATGCTTAAAATGGGTCAATTATACTCAGTTGATGTATGTTACAGCATAATATGGCCAAAAATTACAGAAAAACACCACATTATGGGATGTCCAAAAATGACCGCCTCAAGTAAAAGTCATAATATAGCATGTTGATTTTTGTCAAAAATGGTCAAATTTTAAAATGCCTAAAAATGCTAAAAAAAAAATAGGTCCATTACACTCTGTTGATACGTATTGTAGCATAATATAGCCAGAAATTATAGAAAAACATATTATATGTCCAAAAACTGAAAAAGTCACTATAGCATGTTGATTTTTGTCAAAACAAGGTCAAATTTTAAAATGAATAAAAATGCTTAAAATGGGTCAATTATACTCAGTTGATGTATATTAGAGCATTCACAAACAGAATTCTCAGTTTTACAAATGGCTTTTTTGTTTTTACAAATGGAAAACTGTGTATTTACAAATACACAATATATTTACAAAAAACCAAAATACATAGTTACAAATTAGAAATTTGTATTTGTGGATAGCAAAACATGTGCATATCAAGGACTATTTGTAGATCACCCTCTGTGCGTTTACAGGTATTAATGAGACAAATTTAAGCCCGTTTTCATACACCATGAATTCACAGTTGCACATTATCTCGGATGTTTAAAAAAGCAGCATCTCGTCTTGTCCTTTCTTGTCCTGTCCTTGTCTGTTGGCCAAGGAGACATGAAGTCACTGAAGATAAAATAGTTTATTTACATATTGTGCATATTCATTGTGTCAGAGAACATAATCAGTGAGGGTCTGTTACAAAAGAATGGCCACAAAAGTGGAAATTTCCATCACATTCTCTCCCTTTTAGCATTCCATGCACACTAAAGAAATGTCATGCAAAAACTATTACAAAAAAAGTCTAAATACATCTTCATGTGATTATAAATGTGGAACCAGTCAACAACTAAGATCCCACTAATGGAAAATGCAAAAAGTGGATGAGCCCCAATATGTTGACACTTGGCTCGAAGCCTGGATAACACAGGATAAAACTGTGTTACTCACTTTATAATATTACAACTTGTTTTAGGTTTTCTCTTGTGATACCACTCATTATAATCTGATGTGGTGCAGGGAGAGGGGAGGTAAAATGATAAGTAAGTAAAATAATAATAATAATAATAATAATAATAGTAATAACTAATAATAATAATGTCTTTACAAAATAAAAGCTGCACAACAAAAATCAAACAAGGCATATAGAACCATAATAAGGCAAAGGACCATAGGTACAGAGGAAGTTAAGACAGCAAAAGGATCAGATCAAATACATAATACATTTATCAAATCAAATGAATAGGGATAAAATAGTATAAAAATCACATGATTATTGAGAAGAAAAACATACATTTTCTTGAATTTGCAAGGCCAACTGGATCTGAGGACATTTTAAAAAGAAACGGATTTCTATTTGAACGTCAAGAAAATGTACGATTTCAATAAATGTCTACAATTCTACAATGTCATTTATCAGACGATTTTATCCAAAGTGAGAGAGTTAATACAACACAAGCAAGGATGAAGTCAAGAAACATAGCAAGAGTAAGTGCAGTGGGTTAAGTTTGAGTCCATTAGGACACAAGTGCTTTATGGTCGCAAGAGCAGTCAGTGCGATATTTATCGTAGTCATCAGTGTAGATCAAGAGTGAAGGTGTTCAGTAGAGAGTTGGTCTTCAGTCTCTTCTTAAAGATTGAGAAGGACTCAGCAGAACGGATGGAGTTTGGAAGTTGGTTCCACCACCTATAGGGTTCTACAGAGGAGAAGAGTCTGGTTTGAGACGTAGAGTCCTTCAGCGGTGGAGGAGCCAGACGTCTTTCACTGGAGGAGCGTAGTGGACAGTAGGGTTTGTGGACCTGAACAAAGGAGTTCAGATAAGAAGGGGCTGTGCCTGTTGCCATGTTGTAGGCAAGAGACAAGGCTTTGAGTTTGATTCGGGCTGTGACCAGGAGCCAGAGAGAGAGATGAGGAGCGGAGTGACATGTGCTCTCCTGGGCTGGTTGAAGACCAGACGAATCATCTGCAGAGGAGTTGCAGTAGTCTAAACAGAATAACACAAGGGCCTGAACCAGGAGTTGTGTCGATTGCTTGGTCAGGTAGAGTCTGATCTTCCTGATGTTGTACAGGGAGAATCAACAAGATCGGGCAATTGAGGATACATGAACCTTGAAGACCAGTTCGTCATCAGTCATGACACCCAAGTTTCGTGCAGAACTTGTGGGTACAAGTTGCATGGATCCAAGCTGAAGGTTGATAGGCTGATATAAGGTGGGACGGGGTGGGATGACGAGGAGCTCCGTCTTTGAGAGGTTAAGGTCTGAAGGTGGTGTTCTGTCATCCATGTAGAGATATCAGCAAGACAAGCAGAGATACGGGCCGAGACCATGGGGTCGTTTGGTGGGAAGGAAAGGAACAGCTGGGTATCATCGACGTAATAATGGTATGAGAAGCCATGATTGTGGATGATTGTGCCAAGTGAGGTTTTGTTCCCGCAAAAACATAAAAGATAAAGCTTATATGAAGTAAAGATAAACAAAAAGCATGTACCGTATTTCCTCAAATAGTAGCCAGGGCTTCTATTTATAAAAAATCAGTTTGGGACCTGGCTAATAATAGGGGCGGGCTATTATTTTAAGGAGGCTTTTATTAAAAAAAGAAAATCAGAGCAGCTCTGAACGGCACTTTTTAGAGTGTTTTATACAGCACATTCTAGCCAGTTACCCGGATGTCGGCCATATTGAAAGTACTCGGATGTAAACAAACAATGATCAGCACGCTGAATGTTCATTTTAAGCAGGATTTAAAATGTCTAAACTACTAAAAAGCCCAGAAGAACGTGCGTAAACGGCTTGACTTTACAGAGAATGACTAGGACAGCGGGAGAAACAACCATATTTACCTACAGTACTAACCCGTGTGGCCAAACTTCCTGTTTCCTGAATGGTGTTCTCCGTAGCATCACCTCCACGGTTGGAGTTAGGATTTCAGTTTAAGGTGAGGCCTTGTAGAGAGAACTGTTTGGGGTTAAGGTAAACTTGGGGTCATGTTAACAACTTAAAGGAGGACTGGTTGGGGTCAGGGACCAGGGTGGTGCAGGTTAAGGTAAGGGGGACACATATCGAAGGGGGAACAGACTTTGACATAACACCGGTAAGACCCCCAGCCTATAAAAGAGGCCGGCTTTTATTTACTAAAAATTGTCTTTACACCTGGTTACTAAATGAGGCCGTCATTAATAGGGGCCCCGCTTTAAATTGAGAAAAAAATTGGAAAATTATGTTATATATAATATACATCATATCATATCATATAAAATAAATATCTTGGTCGTAGGGGGCTGGAGCCGATCCCAGGTGACGTTGGGCGAGAGGCGGGTTCACCCTGGACAGGTCAACCATTCACGCTCTCATACACTCCTATGGGCAATTTAGAGTCACCAATTAAACCTAAGCTGCATGTTTTTGGACTGTAGAGGAAGAGTGAGGAAGAGAGCCTACACTCAGATCAACACAGATACCCCTTTTCGACTAAGGCTGTTTGAGGGCCGGTTCGGGGCCAGTGCCTAATCTGGAACCGGTTCTCTGCTGGTGAGAACTGGTTCCAGAGTGGCACCAAGTCTTGGTCACCAAGTCGTTGCTGGTCTTGAATCATGAACCGCTTACATCAGGGGCTGGGGGCGGGGCTATCTGACCAACAAGACCAACTAATACATGTTTCATCAATATAATTTGCGTTTACAGAATCAAGACGAGCAGCTCAGGTGTTTGTGTGTTTGCTGACACAGGAGCAACATCTTCATCTAGGAACGATGGAGTCCGCTGTTGTTGTTAGTTAGGTAGTTATACTACTGAGCTCACTGCTGTCTGCTCTCCAGCAACACATGCAGGCTGGACACTTGTTTGTGGCCCCTTTCCTCAAGAAAACATACAGAAACAAGTCCGCAAGAGGACTCAACTTAAGAAACATCGGAGCCAGGTACTCTGCGGTCAATATATGTGAGTTGTTTCTCTCTTGTGTTAGCAACGCAATGATGGCGGGCAGGAACAGAGACAGGTAAATCAGCAGCACCAGGACCAACATTCCTGTGATTCTGCGTTTTTCCTCAGACGGGACCAAGGTGGAAGCATACAGGGCTTTGAGAGTCGCGATCAGGAAGAACATGAGCAGCGGGAGAGGAAGGAGGAAGAAGACCCCTAAGATGGTTCCTACAACCTGGAACCTATCACAGAAACACTCAGTGAGGACAGGGACAACAGGGAGGATCCAGACCAGGACACAGATCAGCACACAGGTCTTGTTGGTTCGTCTGAAGCGGTACCACAGTGGGTGGACGACAGCCAAATACCTGAAATACAAGACAGACAGCTTCAGAGTTCTACAGAGATACAATGGTCAGACTCTGAAGCTTGACACATATTGGATAGACAGGTAGCTACCTTTCCAGAGCGATGACCACCATGAAGCCAACACTGACCAACACACTGTAGTCGTAAATGTACATGAAGAGTTTAAGTAAATTCTTCTTCTCTGGTGCTGCCACCTCAACGATCATGTAGCAGAACTGGACGAGGTCGGAGATGAGAAGGTTGATGACGTAGATCGGAGCAACTTGATCTTTTCTCACCTGCAGGTAAACAAAAGTTAACAAGCAGCTGGAAACATGTTCTGAACTCCACCACCTCCACATATTATCAGGTATATGTTTTGTTTTCCATTCTGTTTTATGGTGATTTAATGTTGATTTAGGTCATCCCCCATTTTATAGAGAATTTAGAAGAGTTCAAAGCATTATTGTATAGTTTCTGAAGTCAATTTCCATGCTCAACTATCTCTCATAAGTTTTCGGTTGATATAATTTGTTTAAAACATGTTTTTTAATTTGAGAATACATCTCTTTAAACTGCATGTTCTCAGCATAAAGTGGGCATGTCAGTAAAGAGGAGATGTAGAGTAAATAATGTGGTGAGAGTTAAGCTAGTATCTCTTTATGAGGGTCTCTAGAGGTACTATGTAGCTATTTGTATGACAAAGTGTGATTAAATAATGTAACCCTGAGTGATCTATATGATGTTATATGTATAATCAATATGCTGCAGAGATTTAACTGAAAGGTGGAGAAGTACTGGAAGAGAGGAGAAGTACAATAAGGCCTAGATAAGAATGTTAAGTTTGTGCCAGAAAAACACCTGTGATCTTTCGCCAGAGATGTTGTTTTAAGTGCTGGTAAGAATAAGAGAGAAGCAAGAATAAGAATAAGAAGCAAGGTTACCCAGCTGGGCAAGAAGCAGCATTTACAAGGGCTAAATACAGTAGCATACTCTGAGTGAGAAATGAAAAATAGAAAAGGCTCTGTGTATAGCAGACAGATGAGTAAGAAGTAAGAATATGGAAAAACTCTGTGGGAACTAACGGATCATTTTAAATCATAGTAAATAAAGCATAGAAAGGCCCTATGAGAACCAATGCAGGATTTTAAATCATGGCAATAGTTTCAACCCCTAAACATATTGATGTCTCTCTGCCAGGGGATGAGGTAATGCCACCTGCACCTAGGGGGGGCGGATTTGGAGCAGCCCCTAGGAGGAGAAATCTAAAGAATTAACAAATTTTATTGGAGGAAAGGTCATAATAAATATTAATGATGGGATGGACAGATGTGTGTGATTTCTCTATAATAACTCATGTAAGTGTCATTCGAGTTAGAGAGCTCATGGACTGCACCTTGTGTGTATTATATTTGTTCTCTCCACTTTTTATCGATAATAAAGTGTGTCACAAGATCTTGGACTCCTGCTAGAAGATTTTTGAGACTTGTTAGAGAGTTTTTTTGGAGCTGTTTTCCAACGGGGCTTTTGATTTATTGTTAAAGATAAGAGAAGTAATTTTTTCCAATTGGACTCCTTTAAAAACTAATTTATGAGCTATTTGACCTACAACTTGGACCAATAAATTACACAACATTTTGGCGAGCTAGCCAGGAGGGAAAAGGATCCGGGAGGCATCCGTCACCAGCGGCGTCATCTCATCCTGTCATCAGAACCACGGGCCCACTAAAAATCAAGGTAAGCAGAACGTTGTCTCTGCAAATTTGATCAAAGTGGTGTCTGAGTGACAGGTGAGGTCCGCCCAGGTGAGGAACTGCTTTCTAAACTGTGATTCTTCCCTCTTGAACCCAATCTAATTTGAATTAATTAACCCAAGTTAACCATTGCAGGAGATAACAGAGATTTTGTGACAAACCATGTTGTCTGTCTAAACTAACTGTGTGTGCTGTCTATTTTACGTTTGTCCAAATCTGTCTGCATGTCTCAGCAAAACCATGGCGCGGAGAGAGTGAATGACTGTGATCAGATACTGTTTAATGTTTGCATTGTAATCTGGTTGCTGGCAACAGCCGCGTTTGACGGAGGTCTAATTTGGCAGGTGCTGAGACAGTGATAGTTGAATAGATAAGAAGTAGTAAGTCATAAAAAAAGAGAGAGCTGCGTAAGTGAGTGATTGAAGTTCTTAATGTTGAGTTTTAATTAAAATGTAAATGTCTAAATAGTTGACTTAAGAACACCTTTTTTTAAAGAAAAAAAAAGGGGTCTGACGGAGAGCACTAGATACTGTTGTTAATGTTAGGGAAGTGTATTTAATAACGTACTTGTGCTAAAAGAGGTTGAAAAGAATAGAGTGAGAAAGGGAAAGAATTTTGATAGAAGTATAAGGAGTCAAGGCAGGCAAGACTGTTGGTGTTTTATGTTATGAGGAATAAGAAAAGACGTCTCACTACCCAGCGGAGGTAGCTAAATGATTTGAGGAACAAATCATTTTAGGCATGCGACTGTCCAGCGGAGGCAGCTACCGTCAGAGTGTACGGTATTCCTAGGCGCCCCACTTCGTTTACAGTAGGGGCAGTATATAAGAAATGTATAATAGTGGCAGCAAGCCCAACTAAGTTGTTCTCCTTGCTCTTTTGTAGTTTAGTAATGTGTATATAGACGCTGTTTGAGTGTATATAAACGCTGGTGTGAGTTAATAGCGAGCCTGCTGGAGCCGGCTGGCTGAGAGGGCGAGAGAGGAAAAAGAGAGAGCAGAGAGATAAGACACACACACACACACACACACACAGGGGAGAGATAAAAACGGCACACACACACACATCCACATCCACCTTAACAACAGACTGCTTAAAATACGCACACACATTTGTATAAATCTGACTTTTTCGTTTGAAGGAGCAGAAAGGATTGAAAATTTACAGCCCATCACGCGTCAGTTGTTACGGAGCAAATAACCTTAGGAATTCTAACTCTTCTGAGCTTCATAAATAGGTTCTTAGTGGAGCTATTTGGAGAGTAGTTGAGAGTTGGAGTGAAAATTAAATGATAAATACATTTAAGTATAAATATATACATATAAATAAATAGAAATAAATAGGCTCTTAGTGGAGCTATTTGGAGAGTAGTTGAGAGTTGGAGTGAAAATTAAATGATAAATACATTTAAGTATAAATATATACATATAAATAAATAGAAATAAATAGGCTCTTAGTGGAGTTATTTGGAGAGTAGTTGAGAGTTGAAGTGAAAATTATATATAAATAAATTTAAATATAAATATATACATATAAATAAATAGAAATAAATAGGCTCTTAGTGGAGTTATTTGGAGAGTTGTTGAGAGTTGAAGTGAAAATTATATATAAATAAATTTAAATATAAATATATATATATAAATAAATAGAAATAAATAGGTTAAAGAAGGAAAAATACACAATAGTACAGTAAGAAGGTATAAAATAACCCAAAATAGTGAAATAAGGAGGGGTAAGAGAATATATGGCCAAAGATCGAATGAGTAGTGAGAGTGAAGAGGAAAATTAACCCCTGAACATATTACTACTGAGGGAGACATTGAAACCCATGGTATCAGAACTCATTTGTTGTTGGAACGGTCATAAATTGACGTATACGGCATAGAGCACTGGCAGACAGAACAGAAGATCTGTCAAAAGTTGTGACACCTCACTCGAATTCTTAATTTAACCCAAACCAAAAAGGAATTTCCTGCAGTGTCGTGGGAAGGAATAATACGTAGAATCTGGGCCCCACCCTAGCCACAATATTAGAGAGTTTGTGCCAAAATCCCCTAATTAAAGGCACCCTCCCGTTGCGCCCGTGGCTGGGCATTCCTGACGATTTAACCATCGCAGGAGTATACAGGAAAGTTTGAATACATAGTGAAAACCCGAGCCAAGGACAGGACTGAGAATTTGCTTTACAACTCCCCTAATGGTGGAAAAAAAGTTGGGATAACTGTTAGCAAAATAATAGTTCATATCAGAACCAGAGAAGAGGGACAGCCGGAACTTACTAGGCAGGATACGGGAGCTAAACAAGAGATCATGGGCGCTAAAATGATAAAAAGCGGAGGATTGTTAACCCCAGTAGAACTAGTAATAAGACAACACCCGGATTATGCCAAACAGATCCAAAAGTGCATGAAGAGGTGGAACAGACGTACAAATGGCAGACTGTGCTGGCCCACTAACGGGATGTTCGAAGCAGCATGCTGTAGAGAGGTGGAGGCCAACATCAAGCACTTTAAGGCCAAAGACACAAGTAACAGCAGAGAAGGGAAACGGGCCAGAGAAAGAGAGGTGCTCAGCTGGTTCAGAGAAACAGCCAGACAACATGTGATGGACGTCAAACAGATGCCAGCCATGATGGATAAAGAGGAGACGGAACAACAGACCACGCCTGCAGCACAAGGGGAGATGACTCAGCCTCCACCATATGCGCCCCCTACAGTTCAGCCCATGATCCCACCTGTAGCTCACACCACTGCTCAGCCTCCTACAGCGCCCCCTGCTGGCCCATCCGGGACAGGACAATATCCACTAAGGGCACAGGGAGATACCACTGAAGGACGACTGATGGAAACATTTACAATTAACTGGAACACACAACCAAATGAAGAAGTATCTGGAGAAGAGGATAAAAAGAGCATGACCTCCAGTGACATTGTCCGAGATAAGGTGAGAAGATCTGGCAACAAGGTACACCACACTGAAGCTGAGCCTGACACAGTGTGCTCCAGTGATGACTCTTCTGACACAGAAAGCAGCAGCTCAGAGGGAAGAAGAAATAAAAGAGAGTATCAGGCAAGCAAACAACAACATCAAGATTACAGAACCTGTTGGACAGACTTGCTGTGTCAAAAAGCTCCTGTGCACATAGCTTGTGAAAACATATACATTGGACCACAAGGAGCGGCGGCAGCCGTTAACCTGAATGTGTGTGGGCGTGACTTAAGAGACTGGTTTGCTGTGCCTAACTCTGCCCCACATGTTACACTCATGACAACCAAAGGCTATGAGTCACACGATCTGGGACCAATGGTGAAGGCAGCGCAGCAAATACAGGAATGGAAATTCACAACTGACACACATGTGCAGACATCCCTTAATGGACAGTTCATGAAGATATCTGTGCGCACCTATGAAGAAGTACAACCTGTTCAGGTGCTGCTCAGTGAAAGGCCGCCTACTCAAATGCCACTTTCAGAAAAACATAATGAACTGTTAGGTAACATACCATCCGGGTTGTGGTCAAAACATAAAACAGATGTAGGATTAGTAAAATCTGCACAACCAGTAAAAATAAAAATAAAACAGGATGTTACCCTACCGTACAGGAAACAATATCCTCTGAAACCACATCAAGTAACAGGGATAGAAACAACAATCAAGGGCCTGGTAGCAGCAGGTGTGTTAAAACCAACCAAAAGTCCCTGTAACACTCCTATCTTTCCTATAAAGAAACCAAGCTCAGATGACTACAGACTGGTGCATGATCTACGCGCCATCAATGCAGTAGTGGGTGCAGAGATACCTATAGTACCAGATCCACACACATTACTTTCAAATATCCCTCATGACGCCTGCTGGTACACAGTCATTGATCTATGCTCAGCATTTTTCAGCGTGCCATTACATCCCGCATCACAGTTTCTGTTTGCATTCACATTCAAAGGACAACAATACACATACACACGCCTCCCACAGGGATATGTCGAGAGCCCATCGATTTTTAACAAAGTATTGTCAGATGATTTACAACACGTAAATGTCACTAGCATCGTTTTGCAGTATGTTGATGACTTGTTAGTTTGTAGCACATCTCAGGCGCAGTGTGAGCATGACTCAGTCCTGGTCCTGCAGGCTTTAGCAAAGGGGGGACACAAAGTAAGTAAAGACAAATTACAATTTTGTCAGCCACAGGTTGAATATCTAGGCAGGCAACTGTGTGGCAGCAAGCGTGCTATTGCACCCTCTCAGATCGAAGCAGTGACAAAAGCCCCTAAACCACAAACGGTGGGGCAAATGCTCTCCTTTCTGGGGATGGCGGGGTTCAGCCGCCTGTGGATCTGCGACTACGCTATTAAAACAGCCCCGTTAAGAGGTTTGATACGAGCCGCGGGTCAGACGGACGGCTCAGCTACGCTACAGTGGCACCCTGAGGCAGAGGGAGCTTTTGAAGCCCTCAAAGCAGACATGCGAACAGCGCCAGCACTAGGTAATCCTAACTATGCTAATGTGTTCCTTTTATATGTTGCAGAAACAGCAGGTTATGCGTGTGCGGTTCTGATGCAGGACACTCCCAGTGGTAAGCAACCATTAGCATATTATAGCACCAAGCTGGATAACATTGAAACAGGTCTTCCTCCATGTTATCAGGGATTGGCAGCGGCAGCTTTTGCCTTTCAGAAAGCGTCAAGCATCACAATGGGACACCCGACTATTTTGTATACATCACATCAATTACATGCACTAATCACAAGTCCCAGATTTGTTTTGACACAGGCTCGACGGACAGGCTATGAGGTAATCCTTGCTGCCCCAGAGCTTACAGTACAAAGATGCACCACAATCAATCCTGCCACCCGGATGGTGACTCCTGTAGACGGGACACCACATGACTGTCTCCAGACAACAAATGAGTTCATGAAACCACGTAAAGATCTAGATAATCAACCAATAACTGCTGAAATAACTCTGTTTGTGGATGGTTCCTGTTTTAGAGATGCAGCAGGAAACCACGCTGGTTACGCCATAATACAGTTGCAGTCTGACGGCTCTTTCTATGAGGTACAAGCCACTAAACTTAACCAGCCTTGTTCAGCGCAGCTCGCAGAAATCAAGGCTTTGACTGCAGCATGTCACTTGGCAGCGGGTAAGACCCTAAATGTATATACAGACTCACAATACGCCTATGGCGTGTGCCATGTTTATGGCGTCACGTGGAAGCAAAGAGGTTTTTTAAGGGCAGATGGCTCTCCAGTAACTCATGGGGAAGCTATTTCAGCTCTGCTAGAGGCCATACACCTCCCTAAAGCACTTGCTATTATCAAATGCCCGGCCCACCAAAAAACTGACTCCCTGATAGCCAAAGGCAACAATTTAGCAGATGAAGCAGCTAAACGTGTAGCTACGCCCACATACATGGGACCACTTTTAATGGCAGAGAATCTGGAACCTATAACAAACATAACATCTCTTAAAGAAGCACAGGAAAGAGCCGGTCCGTGGTCACATCAAATATGGATCAAAAGAGGCGCAATTAAAATCCAAAATAATCCAGACCCACATAAAAATGGCCTCTGGCTCAGTGCGCAGGGACAATTTGTCCTCCCACCGGCATTGGTACCAATTGCCATTCAGGAAGCGCATGGTCAAGACCATGTCGCTAGGGGGGAGATATTGAGACGACTGCAAGCAGTCTGGTGGTCACCAATGTTGGCACACAGAGTTGATAGATGGATAAATGCATGCACGGTATGTAACACGAATAATGTCAGGAGAGCGTTCACGACACCGTTAGCACATGTTCCGGTGCCTGAAGGGCCATTTCACCATCTGCAAATGGATTACATAGATATGATAGACAGAAAGAATGGTTACAGGTACATTCTTGTGGTTGTGGACAGGTTTACCAAGTGGGTGGAAGCAGTTCCAACAAAAGGTCCAGATGCGAGGTCAGCAGCTAAGTTTCTGTGTAAAGAAGTTTTTCCACGGTTTGGAATACCAGATGTAATGAGCTCTGACAATGGTCCGCATTTTACAGCTAATGTGATGAAAATTGCCATGAAAATGCTAGGAATTAAGCAGAAATATGGCTGTGTGTATCACCCTCAGTCACAGGGACAAGTAGAACGAGCTAATGGAGTTTTGAAGAACAAAATCACAAAAATTATGGCTGACAGTGACCATAAGCTAAGCTGGGTGGAGGCATTGCCACTTGCTTTGATGAGCATGAGAACACAGTGTAACAGACTAACCCACCTAACACTGCATGAAGCACTAACAGGGAGACCGATGCCGGTCCCCTTTTACAGAGGACCCTATGAGGGGCCTCCGCTTGAACAATATCAACATGAATTCACCTATTATCTGAAACATCTAACGCAAATATACAAGGCTATCTTCCAACAGGTCAAAACTGTAATAGAGGCTAAGGCCACACAGTTCCCACCACTTCCCTCAGCAGGCGTGGCTCCCAGGTGACCCTTCTGAGCAATGGATGTCTCGGAGGCACGACCCGTCTCCTGCGCAGGGACCGAGCATGCTGCAGGTGCTGTTGGATCAACCCGCACCACCAAAACCAGGGCCAGGGAATCAACAGGTGAGACCATCCAAGTCTACTGCCAAAACTCCCCGGCACATGCAGCAGCCAGTGGCCCAGAAGTCTCTACAGCGCCAGTGGGAGGAGCAGATGATGATTGGAGAAGGATGGCCGGCGACTGAGGATATTGACGAATCCTCCTCATCGGACGAGGAGGAGAAGGAGGCCAACTACGTCCTACTGCAGCCAGGGGGAGGAGCAGAGGCATTGGCAAAAATGACCATGGCGGCATTCTCCAGGTACCTGAAGGGCCGTACCCCTGAAGAGGTTGCCAACCTCCGGAAGGAAAGGGCCAGAATCAAGGCCCGGATCAACTGGGCAGCAAAGCGTGACCGCCTCGAAGCGGCTGCAGCACAGAAGAGAGTGTGGGCTAGCACCAGGAAGACGCTGGAGAGAGCATGGGCTGTTGAAAGAGAGGCAATGAAACAGGAGTGGGCCAGCGAGCGGGAGAGATTGCTGGCCAGATGGAGGCACGAGATGGAAATCCGGGTTGACAAACAAAACCTGGTGAGGCGCCTCCTACGTGAGCTGGAAATCTACAGACGCCACACTCGGGAACTCTCCCCTAATGCGCCATGTCGTGTGGCACTAACTAGGGCATTGGCTGATATGATCGCCGACGAAGACAACCTGCCCACTCACCGCAGCCCAGCACCCTCTCCTCGAAGCCCATCACCCTCATATTCACCCACCACTCCTATCCGCTTACCAAGCCCTGATGAGGGACCCGGGGTCCCTATCCTCTACATCTGAGGCCTTCCTGGACCTGAGGAACGCTGAGAACCCCATCACCAGGCATCACATGTAACCTCTCCCTGGTGGTGGCATTCCACTGTGCGTCTGGCACATGGAGCAAAAGATCTTCATCTCAGCAGATTTAATTTCTTTTTACCATGGTATAATCATGTTTACTTTATATGACTCAAAATGTGTGATGTATTGTAGCTCCCTTTTGGAGATTTCATAGTAAAGGTTTAATTGTCACACTACATTTGATAAAGTTAGTCAAACACTAGTAAAGGTTTAATTGTCACACTACATTTGATAAAGTTAGTCAAACACTAGTAAAGGTTTAATTGTCACACTACATTTGATAAAGTTAGTCAAACACTGGTAAAGGTTTTGATTGTCACATTACATTTATCTACTGTATCACCGCACTAAGATTTGTGTGAATATATACTGGACCAGTGTGCTGGAATTATATATCCTGTGTGACCTCATATATATATACTACTGTAACGCTAAAACGCTTGGGAAACGAGTTTAAGGCTTGCACCTAGTCCTTGTGAGAGCTGGCATAACTCCCACTTAAGCTGTAAAAATGGATCCTTGTCAATAGTGATAAAGTGAACCTAGTAGGGTGGCTACGGCCATCTTTAGACGGCGACATTACTGAGATGTGACTAATTAAGTCACATAGGGGGGATAATGTAGAGTAAATAATGTGGTGAGAGTTAAGCTAGTATCTCTTTATGAGGGTCTCTAGAGGTACTATGTAGCTATTTGTATGACAAAGTGTGATTAAATAATGTAACCCTGAGTGATCTATATGATGTTATATGTATAATCAATATGCTGCAGAGATTTAACTGAAAGGTGGAGAAGTACTGGAAGAGAGGAGAAGTACAATAAGGCCTAGATAAGAATGTTAAGTTTGTGCCAGAAAAACACCTGTGATCTTTCGCCAGAGATGTTGTTTTAAGTGCTGGTAAGAATAAGAGAGAAGCAAGAATAAGAATAAGAAGCAAGGTTACCCAGCTGGGCAAGAAGCAGCATTTACAAGGGCTAAATACAGTAGCATACTCTGAGTGAGAAATGAAAAATAGAAAAGGCTCTGTGTATAGCAGACAGATGAGTAAGAAGTAAGAATATGGAAAAACTCTGTGGGAACTAACGGATCATTTTAAATCATAGTAAATAAAGCATAGAAAGGCCCTATGAGAACCAATGCGGGATTTTAAATCATGGCAATAGTTTCAACCCCTAAACATATTGATGTCTCTCTGCCAGGGGATGAGGTAATGCCACCTGCACCTAGGGGGGGCGGATTTGGAGCAGCCCCTAGGAGGAGAAATCTAAAGAATTAACAAATTTTATTGGAGGAAAGGTCATAATAAATATTAATGATGGGATGGACAGATGTGTGTGATTTCTCTATAATAACTCATGTAAGTGTCATTCGAGTTAGAGAGCTCATGGACTGCACCTTGTGTGTATTATATTTGTTCTCTCCACTTTTTATCGATAATAAAGTGTGTCACAAGATCTTGGACTCCTGCTTGAAGATTTTTGAGACTTGTTAGAGAGTTTTTTTGGAGCTGTTTTCCAACGGGGCTTTTGATTTATTGTTAAAGATAAGAGAAGTAATTTTTTCCAATTGGACTCCTTTAAAAACTAATTTATGAGCTATTTGACCTACAACTTGGACCAATAAATTACACAACAGAGACTCGTGGGTTATCAACATAAAGTGGGCATGCCTGTAAAGAGGAGACTCGTGGGTTATCAGCATAAAGTGGGCATGTCTGTAAAGAAGAGACTTGTGGGTTATTAGTATAAAGTGGGCATGTCAGTAACAATGTACATTACAGACAGATAGACAAAGTGTCAGTTTAAAGTTGTTACCAGAGAATAAAGTGCAGCGATGGCCCAGAGGGTCAAAGGAAGGCTGAGACACACGATCACG
>NC_081536.1:32681010-32756010 GCF_030273125.1 Centropristis striata
CTGAACCATGGAGATGACGGAGCGCCGTGACTCCAGTAAAACTCTTAGATTTTTCTAAAGACTTTCAGTTTTTAGTCTGGGACTGGGAAAATCGTTGTAATCGGTGTAAGCCCAGCATAAGGCCTCGTTCAGACTGCCAGCCAAAATCCGATTTTGAGCCCATTCAGATTGGAACTTGGAAGTCTGAACAGTCACAAATCACATGAAATCCGATTTTTGCGAACCGGATCGAAACCACCTTCGGGAGGTAGTTTAGGATCGCATTTGGACAGATGCGTCTCAGTCTGAACCTCCAAATACTCAGATCGGTTTTGACTGTCCGTGACGTCACTCTACGCGGCAGCGCGGAGACGAGGTGTCCACCGGCAGCCGCCCCGACTCATACGGACCCGACGGGGGCGTCCATCCGCCCGGTTTCTCCCCTGGTGCGTCTGAGATGTTCTGCTCCTCTTCTGGACAGAGATAAGGCCAATATACTGAGGTGACCTGCCTCCATCATGTTTGTTGTTGTTGTTCTTGTCGCTGTCGCAATCAAATGACGTCTGACGATGTCTGACGCCGTCACGACGTCTGACGCTCTGACGCCGTTACTATGGCAACCTGTCAGATCAGTCAATAATATGGCCCAGTCTGAACAGAGCCATATCCGATTTGGACACTTGCTAAAAACAGTGTGGACAGTCAGCCTTAAAAATCTGATTTGAGTAGGAATCTGATTTGAATCAGATTCGCCTGCAGTCTGAACGCAGCCTAAGAGACATAAAACCACCACTACAGGACTCAAAACAACCACAAATAGACAAAAAGAACACTACTACAAGACTCAAAACAGCCTGTAAGAGACATAGATTATATATAAAATAATTTCCGACTGTTTAGTGTGATATTTGATGGTAACTGTTGACAGACCGGTAAACTGAGGGTTAACATGCTGACTTCAGCTCTCTGAACAACCTGCTCCAGATCACCTGAGTGAGGAATCCAACACCTGCCTGCTAATTGATAGCTGCAGTGTTTTAACGAGGGTCGTGTGTGCGTGTGTGTGTGTGTGTGTGTGTGTGTGTTCTCACATGCCCGTCTCTGTAATCATTGTGTTTTTATTTATGTTTCTGCAGACCCAGCAACAAAACTGTACGAGGCCGACCTGCTGCAGAGACTCTCTGGTCTTTCAACTTATCGTTTATATTCTGTATATTCTATAGAACACGTGACAACTGTCTTTTTTGCTGTTTTTTTTTCTTTCAGAGGCGTTACCAGCTCAATTTTGAGGCAAAATCAATTGGTTCAAGTCTCCTCTTCACAGACATGCCCACTTTATGTTGATAACCCACGAGTCTCCACTTTACTGACATGCCCACTTTATGTTGATAACCCACGAGTCTCCACTTTACTGACATGCCCACTTTATGTTGATAACCCACGAGTCTCCACTTTACTGACATGCCCACTTTATGCTGATAACCCACGAGTCTCCACTTTACTGACATGCCCACTTTATGCTGATAACCCACAAGTCTCCTCTTCACAGACATGCCCACTTTATGCTGATAACCCACAAGTCTCCACTTTACTGACATGCCCACTTTATGTTGATAACCCACGAGTCTCCACTTTACTGACATGCCCACTTTATGTTGATAACCCACGAGTCTCCTCTTTACTGACATGCCCACTTTATGCTGATAACCCACAAGTCTCCTCTTCACAGACATGCCCACTTTATGCTGATAACCCACAAGTCTCCTCTTCACAGGCATGCCCACTTTATGTTGATAACCCACGAGTCTCCTCTTTACTGACATGCCCACTTTATGCTGATAACCCACAAGTCTCCTCTTCACAGACATGCCCACTTTATGCTGATAACCCACAAGTCTCCACTTTACTGACATGCCCACTTTATGTTGATAACCCACGAGTCTCCACTTTACTGACATGCCCACTTTATGTTGATAACCCACAAGTCTCCACTTTACTGACATGCCCACTTTATGCTGATAACCCACAAGTCTCCACTTTACTGACATGCCCACTTTATGCTGATAACCCACATGTCTCCTCTTTACTGACATGCCCACTTTAGACAAACATTCTGAACCCTCATACACCTTAATAGTTTGAATTAATTGATTAATTAACAGCCCCCACAGTTATGCAGAATGATAAGAGGTTAAAGTCTCCATGAGCTAAAAAAAAAAAAAAAACCTTTCCTAGTTTAAACCCCCTGTCTTAATGACATGTCTTTCTTTCATTGTCCATTGTTTCATTGTTTCTTCTTTAACATATAGCACTCCTTTAGCGATGACAGTTAGCTCTTAAAGTTATGTACTTACTCGATTCCTGTGGTCTATGTCTAGTACCATCAGGTTGAATGCACTTATTGTAAGTAGCTTTGGACAAAAGCGTCTGCTAAATGACATGTAATGTAATGTAATGTAATATCCAACAACCAGGTTAAAATAAATCTAAATATCTCAAAACTTCGTTAAGGTTCATTTCAATTAAAGACGAAAGAGAGAAAAATATGCTTTTTAGTGAGAGAGTGAAGAAAAAAAGGAGGTTGCATTTCCTCACAACATCGATACGTGTGTGTGTGTGTGTGTGTGTGTGTGTGTGTGTGTGTGTGTGTGTGTGTGTATTGATCACCCCTCCTCTTGGAAAATAAAAAAAAATAAAAAGACAGAAATGAAATGAAACAGGATCTAAAAATAGGCCGGCGCCACTGAGAGCCAATCAGTGACAGAGGACAAGGGTGTGTCTGTGTGTGTGTGTGTCTGTGTGTGTGTGTGTGTGTGTGTGTGTGTGTGTGTGTGCGTGTGTGTGTGTGTGTGTGTGTTTTTGTGCTGACTCATAGTCAAGTTCCTGTCAGGACAGAGGGGGGTGGAGGATACAGTATATTCTTTCTAGGATGGTGAAGGCATGACCGGCCCTCCTCGGCCTCTGATTGGCTCAGACTGACACACTGACAGAAAACTGTAAAAACAGACATTATCATCAGAGTTTGAACTTTCCGACGGTCCTTGAACGGATCATCAGTTACGAACGTTTCCTTTATAAAAACTGACCAAAACTCGTCTTAAAATGTTGATATTTCTGTCAGAATCTCTTTATTTTTTTATATTTCTTTATGTTCATTTTCATCTATTTTAATGATGTTTAGATTTTTTTATTTTCATACTCAACTGATTTTATTTATTATATCTGTTGTGATTTTCGATGAACTTTCCCAGGTATTTTTAAATATTTTTGATTGTTATTTAAACATTTTGTGATCTATTCTGCTCTTTTTATTTTGCATATTATATATTTCAGCAATACTTTATAATTTTCCCTATATTTTTCTATGTATTTTACTGATATTATTTAAAATATTTTGATGAAAACCTCACCTATTTTTTTTTATATTTTCGGGAATGTTTCTTGTGATATTTTCCATCTATTTTCCAGATAATATTTGGGAATTTTTTTTCACAAATTTTTACTGATATTTCACCAAAATTTTACAGGTAATGTCTCTGATATTTTTTGTGTATTTTACTTATATTATTTGGGATATTTTGGTGAAAACCTCACCTTTTTTTTAAATACTTTTTGGAATATTTCTTGTGATATTTTCTATCTATTTTCCAGATTGTATTTTGGAATATTTTTCACAAGTTTTTACTGAAATCTCACGCAAAAATTTACAGGTAATGTCTCTGATATTTTTTGTGTATTTTACTGATATAATTTGAAATATTTTGTGATTTATTCTACTCATTTTATTTTTGCATATTTCTCTGACACATTTCCATATATCTTATCAATACCATCTTGGATTTTTTTTTATTCACACATTTTCCTGATATTTCAGCAATATTTTATCATTTTCCCTATATTTTTCTATGTATTTTACTGATATTATTTAGAATATTTTGGTGAAAATCTCACCTATTTTTAAAATATTTTTTTTAATTTTTCTTGTGATATTTTCCATCTTTTTTCCCAGATAATATTTTGGAATTCTTTTCACAAATTTCTACCATTTCCATACCACCAATTTCACCAACATTTTACAGGTAATGTCCCTGATATTTCTTTGTATTTTACTGATATTATTTGGGATATTTTACATTTGGTAAATTGACATTATTTTGCATATTTCAGACTTTTTACATATTAGTACTGCGTAAAATAAAGTGCATCAGCTAATGCTCCGCGTGGATCCAGGCCAAGTTCAATACACAAATCTGCTTCCTCATCTCTCTCTCTCTCTCTCTCTCTCTCTCTCTCTCTCTCTCTCTCTCTCTGCTGCACAATAGAGTCCCATGTTGCTTGCATACTGTATCTCTCTCTCTCTCTCTCTCTCTCTCTCTCTCTGTCTCACGTGCCCTCTCTCCACCCTTCTTTCTCTCCACCCTTCCCTCTCTCCCTCTCGTCCATTAGCAGGAAGAACAGATCGCTGACAGACGAGAAGAGACGAGACAGCCGAGGCGGACGGAGCAGCAGCAGCAGAAGAAGAAGAAGAAGAAGAAGAAGAAGAAGAACAAGTAGAAAGAAAGAACAACTGAAAAGAGGTGAGGATAATAGACAGAAGAAACAAGAAGAAGAAGAAGAAGAAGAAGAAGAAGACATCATGGACGCTCTGAAGAAAGGATTCTCGATGGCGAAGGACGGAGTGGTGGCTGCCGCTGAGAAGACGAAGGCCGGCGTGGAGGAGGCCGCCAGCAAGACCAAGGAGGGCGTCTTCTACGTCGGTGAGCGGCGAGGGAGGGAAGGAGGGAGGGAGAGAGGGAAGGAGGGAAGGAGGTAGGGAGGAGAAAGGGATGAAAAATAAGAGAAAGTTGCATTTAACATGAAATGACCAACTGTTAAGGAAGGAGGGATGAAGGAGGGATGAAAGGGAGAAAAAGGCAGAAAAAATGTTGATTTTTACACCGAATTGCACTTTAACATTTCTGATCTTTGGTGGAAATTGAAGGAGGGATGGGTGGAGGAGGAGAGGAATGGAGGGAGGGAGAGAGGGATGGAGGGAGCGACAAAGGGAGGACAAGAAGCTGAATCTAAAATATTAAATCAGAAAGAGAAGAAATGCATTAATAGAAGAGGGAAAACGACAGAAACATGTTGATTTTTACACCAAATTGCACTTTAACATTTCTGATCTTTGGTATAAAATGAAGGAGGGATGGGTGGAGGACGAGAGGGATGGAGGGAGGTCCGGAAGCTGAAGTCATCTAAAGATGGAGGGATTGATAAAAGAGAGAAAAGTCCATTTTTACACCAAATATCCCAATAAAACTTCTGACCTGATCGTCTCTCTTTGGGTGGGAGATGAAGGAGGGATGGGAGGAGGGATGGGTGGAGGAGAAGAGGGAGGGAGAGAGGGAGGGAGAGAGGGATGGAGAGAGCGACAAACAGAGGACAAGAAGCTGAATCTAAAATATTAAATCAGAAAGAGAAGAAACATGTTGATTTTTACACCAAATTGCACTTTAACATTTGTGATCTTTGGTGGAAAATGAAGGAGGGATGGGAGGAGGAGAAGAGGAATGGAGGGAGGGATGGAGGACCGGAAGCTGAAGTCATCTAAAGATGGAGGGATTGATAAAAGAGAGAAAAGTCCATTTTTTAAAAACCAAATTTCACATTAAAACTTCTGACCTGAGCGTTTCTCTTTGGGTGGGAGATGAAGGAAGGATGGGTGGAGGGATGGGTGGAGGGAGGGATGGAGAGAGCGACAAATGGAGGACAAGAAACTGAATCTAAAATATTAAAGTCAGAAAGAGAAGAAAGGCATTAAGAGAGAAAAAGGCAGAAAAATGTTGATTTTTACACCAAATTGCACTTTAACATTTCTGATCTTTGGTGGAAAATGAAGGAGGGATGGGTGGAGGACAAGAGGAATGGAGGGATGGAGGGATAGATGGGTGGAGGACAAGAAGCTGAATGTTAAAATATTAAAATCAGAAAGAGAAAAGTGTAATTCAACCAGACATGAAGCAAATTCAGAGCAGGAACGAGGGACGGAAAGAGTAAAATAAATCACAACTGACATGAAAACAGAAATCTTTTGGTGGAAAGAGAGATAAAGGGATGGAGGAGGACGAGAAGGATGGAGGGAGCGACGAACGGAGGGCAAGAAGCTGAATCTGAAATACTAAAACCATGAAGAGAAAAGTGTAATTCATTGTGCCGCGACGCGTTAAAAGTCTGCGTGCAGAAAGAAAAGATGGAGAGAGAGAAAAGAACATTTTGGTGGAGAAAGAACAACAACAACCCTCTTATGATGTCATCGTTCCAAACAGGCTCCGCCCACTTCCGGTCAGGCCACGCCCCTCTCCTGACGTTTAATCCCGATTAATATAAAAATGGATCTGTGGTCAAATGTCGCGTTGCATCAGAGGATGAAGAAACAAACGTCTCGTTTTAAAGCCAAGAGAGAAACAGTTTAAACTCTTTTTAAACCAAAGTTCACCGTCTGATTCAAACATCGTTTAGAAACGAAACCTGGAACTGTTTGGCCCAAAACTTAGAGAAGTGCTGACGGAGCACAAATTCAACCAAACTGCAGCTTTTTGTTCAAGCAGTGAACCCCACCATGTCCTGAGACTCTCATAGGAGTCTATGGGAGCTGTGGTAGAGACTCTCATTGGAGTCTATGG
The DNA here is from genome assembly GCF_030273125.1 of Centropristis striata. NCBI lineage: Eukaryota > Metazoa > Chordata > Actinopteri > Perciformes > Serranidae > Centropristis > Centropristis striata. The sequence goes on from NC_081536.1 coordinate 32,687,655, forward strand.
GCGCTGTGTTAGAGACTCTCATAGGAGCATATGGGCGCTGTGGTGGACACTCTCATAGGAGTCTATGGGCGCTGTTTGAGAGTCTCTCATAGGAATCTATGGGAGCTGTGTTAGAGACTCTCATAGGAGTCTATGGGTGCTGTGGTAGAGACTCTCATAGGAGTCGATGGGTGCTGTTTTAGAGACTCTCATAGGAGTCTATGGGAGCTGTGGTAGAGACTCTCATAGGAGTCGATGGGTGCTGTTTTAGAGACTCTCATAGGAGTCTATGGGAGCTGTGGTGGAGACTCTCGTAGGAGTCTATGGGAGCTGTGGTAGAGACTCTCATAGGAGTCTATTGGAGCTGTGGTAGAGACTCTCATAGGAGTCTATAGGCTCTGTGGTGGAGACTCTCATAGGAGTCTATGGGAGCTGTGGTAGAGACTCTCATAGGAGTCTATGGGAGCTGTGGTGGAGACTCTCATAGGAGTCTATGGGAGCTGTGGTAGAGACTCTCATAGGAGTCTATGGGAGCTGTGGTGGAGACTCTCGTAGGAGTCTATGGGAGCTGTGTTAGAGACTCTCATAGGAGTCTATGGGAGCTGTGGTAGAGACTCTAATAGGAGTCTATAGGCTCTGTGGTGGAGACTCTCATAGGAGTCTATGGGAGCTGTGGTAGAGACTCTCATAGGAGTCTATGGGAGCTGTGGTAGAGACTCTCATAGGAGTCTATGGGAGCTGTGGTGGAGACTCTCATAGGAGTCTATGGGAGCTGTTGTAGAGACTCTCATAGGAGTCTATGGGAGCTGTGTTAGAGACTCTCATAGGAGTCTATGGGAGCTGTGGTAGAGACTCTCATAGGAGTCTATGGGAGCTGTGGTGGAGACTCTCATAGGAGTCTATGGGAGCTGTTGTAGAGACTCTCATAGGAGTCTATGGGAGCTGTGTTAGAGACCCCCAGGAGACGATGTAAATAAGATGTAAAATATTACAAATATTCGTATAAATGGAAATTAGAAATAAAAGCCAGAAATAGATGTAAAGAGATGTAAAATGTAAAACTACCTAAAGAATGATCAAAAAAGAGACAAAAAAACACAAAAATTACCAAGAAAAATACGTAAAATGACCAAAGAAACACACAAAATGTAAAAAAAAAAGAAAAGAAAAAAAAAAAGGCCTAAACTTTTTAAACCAACAGTTTGTTGGTGTCCGAGGACCAAAAACTGAAAATAAAATGTAACAAAACATATTTTGTAGCAATATTTATGATGTGAAAGTGCTCAATGCATCATCTGAGAAGGTTTACAGATTTAGAAATGTTTATAAAGATATAATAAAACATCCAATAAACACTCAAAAAAGGTAAAACCTGAACCAACTGAAGGAAGGCAGAGTACACTGTAAAAAATGTAATAATAACAGAAAGAACCGTAAGTTATTTTACAAACAATCTCTTTAAAAATATAGATAATAAACAGTAAATATCTGTATTTAAAATATAAATATATATCTGTAGAATAACTAAACAGTTTTACTGTAATATGACAGGAAGTGTCATATTACTGTGGATTATTACAGTTTTTTATGATTAATTTTACATTTATATTTATGTTAAATGTACACTTAATGTAGAAGAAAACAGTAAAACCGTGTAAATAAAACAGTAAATAGCTGTAAAGGAACTTGTTGTTGTTTACAGTGCAGCCTGACGTCAGATCAGCTGATTTCCAGACGATGTGGACGTTCGGCAAACAATACATGATAATAACTGTTTATGAAACGTATTCTCCATTAGAGGAGATGGACTCATTAAATATGCATCAGATCTTCCCGTCAGTGACGTGAATCAGACAAAGAGTCCGTTCAGTCGGAGCGTCACATGGCCGGACGCCCACTGGGACAAACCTCCGGCCCCGCCCCGATCTGGAGCAAACAACAAGCTGAAACTGGTCCAGCTACTCCCACAGAGCGGCCAATCACAGCGCAGAAACAGGACGGAGAAGAAAAGTCCTCAAGACCCCTCTGAAGTCTGTTTTCTGTAGGAAAAAAACACCAAAAATCCAGTTTATCACAGAAAGAAACTACAAAAACAGACATTATCGCCCGAGTTTCAACTTTCCGACGGCCCTTGAACACATCTAGTTATAAAAAGTGACCAAAACTTGTGTTAAAATGTTGATATTTGTGTCAGAATCTCTCACAGAGCAGAGAAGAGAGGACAGGAGAGGCTGTTTACACAGAGCAGAGAGGAGAGGACAGGAGAGGCTGTTTACACAGAGCAGAGAGGAGAGGACAGGAGAGGCTGTTTACACAGAGCAGAGAGGAGAGGACAGGAGAGGCTGTTTACACAGAGTAGAGAGGAGAGGACAAGAGAGGAGAGGCTGTTTACACAGAGTAGAGAGGAGAGGACAGGAGAGGAGAGGCTGTTTACACAGAGTAGAGAGGAGAGGACAGGAGAGGCTGTTTACACAGAGTAGAGAGGAGAGGACAGGAGAGGAGAGGCTGTTTACACAGAGTAGAGAGGAGAGGACAGGAGAGGAGAGGCTGTTTACACAGAGTAGAGAGGAGAGGACAGGAGAGGCTGTTTACACAGAGCAGAGAGGAGAGGACAGGAGAGGCTGTTTACACAGAGTAGAGAGTAGAGGACAAGAGAGGAGAGGCTGTTTACACAGAGTAGAGAGGAGAGGACAGGAGAGGAGAGGCTGTTTACACAGAGTAGAGAGGAGAGGACAGGAGAGGCTGTTTACACAGAGTAGAGAGGAGAGGACAGGAGAGGCTGTTTACACAGAGCAGAGAGGAGAGGACAGGAGAGGAGAGGCTGTTTACACAGAGCTGAGAGGAGAGGACAGGAGAGGAGAGGCTGTTTACACAGAGCTGAGAGGAGAGGAGAGGACAGGAGAGGCTGTTTACACAAAGTAGAGAGGAGAGGACAGGAGAGGCTGTTTACACAGAGCAGAGAGGAGAGGACAGAAGAGGCTGTTTACACAGAGTAGAGAGGAGAGGACAGGAGAGGCTGTTTACACAGAGTAGAGAGGAGAGGACAAGAGAGGAGAGGCTGTTTACACAGAGTAGAGAGGAGAGGACAGGAGAGGAGAGGCTGTTTACACAGAGTAGAGAGGAGAGGACAGGAGAGGCTGTTTACACAGAGCAGAGAGGAGAGGACAGGAGAGGAGAGGCTGTTTACACAGAGCAGAGAGGAGAGGACAAGAGAGGAGAGGCTGTTTACACAGAGCTGAGAGGAGAGGAGAGGAGAGGCTGTTTACACAGAGCAGAGAGGAGAGGACAGGAGAGGAGAGGCTGTTTTTATTGGTAGTAGGAAAACTGTTTAGATATAAAAGATGTTGCTGATGTCGCTGCAGACTTTCTGACAATTTTTTAGACCCAGTTTGCAAAATTTGCAGAAAAATGTGAGATTTATTCATCATTGGAATCTATGGTACAGTCACTAAATCAAATATTCCTATAAACTGGTTTGGTTCACGTTCAGGTCGGAGATATTTTTTCTTTTTTTAATAAAATGCTGGAAATACTAAAATCTTTTTCTTGCTGTTTGCCAATGTTTCAAGTGTGGAGTGTGGCCATGACACTGCCTTCCAGCAGTGTCATGGTCACACTTCCTCTTGTTCCTCGCTGGCTTTTAATTTGAAACATTTGCAGTAAATGTCTAGTTTCACTGACGGTTATATAACAGTGAAACAAACACACAACATTTTAAAAATCTGCAAAGTCAGTAAAATGTGTTTTGGTATTTGAGCTGAGGAGCGTGAATCTATCATAAAATACGTTTTATTTCCTTCAGGTTTTATGGTTTTATTTCCTGTAAGTAAAATATCAGATTGAATCTTTCAGTGTGATGAACTGCTCTGACCTGGTTTCTCTCAGCTCGGCTGCTCAATTATTTATCCGTGTCACCCAGTTTACAGCTGCCGACATCGAGCCCACGCTGCTTTTCAAATGTTTTTTTATTTAATTTGACTTCATTTTCATACTTTAAATACAGTTTTCTGATTGCATATGCAGAGCGCAGAATTTACAGTTTTTAACAGGATCTGCTTTATTTTTGGACACATGCAGGACAAAGTGATTCTTTGTACGATAAACGTGGATTATTGTACATTTTCTGCAAAGAAAAGAGACTTTTTGAGGGTTAAAGAAGGAAAAAATGAATCTTAACTGTTGTTAATTTTGATCACCAAATATTCTTATAAATGGAAACTAGAAATAAAAGCCAGAAAATGCTAGATGAGCATTCGGAGGTTTAACAATGTTTAACATTAAATTCTGGCTGAGAGGCTGTTTACACAGAGCAGAGAGGAGAGGACAGGACAGGAGAGGCTGTTTACACAGAGCAGAGAGGAGAGGACAGGAGAGGCTGTTTACACAGAGCAGAGAGGAGAGGACAGGAGAGGCTGTTTACACAGAGCAGATCGCAGAATTTACAGTTTTTAACAGGATTCTTTCTACGATAAACGTGGATTGTTGGAGATTTTCTGCAAAGAAAAGAGACTTTTTGAGGGTTAAAGAAGGAAAAAATGCCAGAAAATGCGAGCTGAGCATTCGGAGGATTAACAATGTTTTTTCTAATCTCTCTTCTAGGAAACAAGACGATGGAGGGAGTGGTGACCGGCGTGAACACAGGTCAGCAAACCTTTTGTTCTTTTCTTGAACACATTCAACATTCCTGTTCGTCCTATTAATAACTGAAGCACTCGACTGGCACAAACGTTCCAGGACGACCCGAGAGAGTAAAACACCCTGACAGGCTTTAACTAGAGACGGTACTCACAGGATAAACTCTCTCTTTCTCACATTTCAATACTTCTGGCATCAATTTAGCAGCAAAAAATACATTTAACCCTTGTTTAGTCTTAATATTCTATGTTCTCCCCTTGTATTTTAGGCCATTTTTCTCTTCTTTTTTTTCCCATTTGTTGATCATTTTGGCTTTGTTACAGCTTGACTCATGAATTTTTGCTGGAACTTTTCTTTTTAGTAAAATTTTTTTAAATCCATTGTCATTAACCCTTACATGTCTTTTATACTCCATTGGTGCATTTACTGCCCTCTGGTGACTTTCATGGCTAAAAAGGTCCACGCACACTAAAACTGCTATTAAATCACCAAACATCAATAATTTTTTCAATTTTTTTTTCATAAATCGCTTAAACAACTTCAGACTTGTTCAAAACTACCAAACATTAAATCATTTTCAGAATTTTAACCCTGTATATGCCAGTTTATATATTTGAAGTTTTTCTATAATTTCTTCCAAAAAATCACAAAAAAAATGAATTATTTTCCATATAATAAATAGTAGGGAGCTGGGGTTTTGGTGAGATTAGAGGCTTGGGGATGTCAAAGATTAGCAATGAAACTGATTTGACTGCATTAGTATTTTTGATGCAGTGTCAGATATTCCCTCTGGTGACCCTCGTGGCCAAAAAAGGCCACACACTCTAAAACTGCTATTAAATCACCAAACATCAATATTTTTTTAAAGATTTTTTTTCATAAGGGGTTAACATCCCCTCCGGCTCTGTGACTGCAGCTGGGAGAGACTGCTGCTTGAGGAATGGGCCGATTCGACTCCGGCGGCTCGTTAACCCTCTGGAGTCTCCAAAAGCGCCAAAGCATGGCTTCTTCATCACGTCCAGACGTAAAAACAAAGCAGACCAAAAAAGACACAAAATGACCAAAAAAAAGACACAAATTGACCAAAAAAACCCCACAAAATGACCAAAAAACCCCCACAAAATGACCAAAAAAGACACGAAATGAGAAGACAAAATAACCAAAAAAACCACAACAGACACAAAATGACCAAAAAAGACACAAAAAAGACACAAATGACAAAAAAAGACACAAAATCACTAAAAAAGACACAACAGACACAAAATTACCAATAAAGACACAAGTGACAAAAAAGACACAAAAAAAGACAAAAAATACACAAATGACCAAAAAGGACACAAAATGACTTACAAAGACAGGAAAAGACATGAAAAGGATTAAAAAATGGACAAAATAGCCCTTTAAGACTCCAAAGAGTTAAGAAGAGTAAGAACGAGTCTCCAAAAGTCTCCAATAACACCAGAAAAAGTTGCTGGATTTGTCACGAGTACCTTTTTTGAAAAATAGTCTCTAAGGGGGTCTGAAAAGTCACGAATTATATTTTGCGTGTTGTTGTGAGTACTACGTCGCATCCTGCTTAGCGTTCTATCCAATCAGCAACCAGGCTGTTTTCAGGGGAGAAAAAAGACCCTGCTCTTCTACAGGGACGAAAAAAGTCCCATAAAAAGTCCGCTCCGGACTGTTCATATTCAAATTAGGGGCGTTTCAGCCAGTGAGACCCGCCTCATTCCGGGTATTACTGTAGTGGAAACAGCCTTATTCTTATTCAAATGTCAGTAACATATCTGTCCCTGTTCATCACCATCTTCTTGCTGTTTCCAGTCTCTCAGAAGTCGACCGAGCAGGCCAACGTTGTTGCCGACACGGCGGTTTCTGGAGCCAACGAGGTTGCCCAGGCGGCGGTGGAGGGCGTGGAGAACGCAGCGCTGGCGAGCGGATTCGTCAACAAGGTGCGTGATGTCACCTAATTAGACCGAGAGGGAATTCATTTACGTATAAAAAAACTTTCATTTTCTTAATTTTGGATTAAATTTTAATGTTAAAATACATAGTTACATTTAATGTTCTGAATGCAGCTTTAACCCTTTGATGCACAACATGGGTCAAAAATGACCCTCATTCATTCCCTCCATGTTATTTAATGTTTACTGTGTGTTTCTGTGCTCTATCTTTTGATATCAACTCATTTTATGATTGAATATTCCAAGTATTCTTTAAATATCTTGTTTTTGATAAAAAAAAAACAGATCATTATTTCCATTTTGCCTCTCATACTTTATGAAGAAAGAAAGTTTTTGTATTATTACATAGCTAACTACTTGACTAAGTAGCTTGCTAGTAGTTAGCTTAGCAAGCTACTTAGCTAAATACTTAGCCAAGAAGTTAGCTAAGTAGTTAGCTTAGCACGTTACTTCGCTAAAAAAATGGATATGGGTCATTTTTGACCCATGCTGTACAGAGAAGAGTAGTGACACAAAATGGGATTTTATTTAAAAAAAATAATAAAGGAAAACATAAATTTAGGATTTATGATGATCAAAAACAAACTAATTGAGGAAAACCTGGAATACTGAATGATGAAAATAATTTATTGCAAAGATATAGAAGATAAAAACTCATACATATCGGGTCACTTTAGACCCGTGTTGTCAAAGCCGTCAAAGGGTTAAAGAGGTTCAGACTAATATTCTGGTATTTTAGAGATGATTGTTGCAGATATTAAAGATAAAAACAATAAAGTTTAAATGTATTTGTTTATGTCATTTTCTACTCTGCACGTACATTTTTTAAAAATGAAAATCTGCTCATTTACATTTTTAATTTGCAATGTTAAGGTAATAAAGTGTTTCACAGGTAAATATAGAATAATAAATAAATCTTAAATATGAACAAAAACATGGTTGTATCTTAAATATAAACTGTAAAAAAACGTCTTCTTTTTTAAGTCTCTAAACAGTTTTTGTTTTCAAGGTTTACAGAATATATAAAATAAAACAAAATATTGCTAAAAATCAAAATTGTGCTAATATCTGAATAAATACTTGAACAATCTAATTAAGTTTTCATATTTAAAAAATTAAAGTGTTGAATTTTTCTATCAAAATTTTTTTTTTGCCTACAAAACAAAATACAAATATTTCTCCTAAATTTAAATATTGTTAATTATCATGAAGTTGAAAAAGTTTTAGAGATAATATAAAGAGATAAAATACAGACTTCACTAAATATGTGAAGCATTAAATTCTGCCTCAGTGATAATATTTATAATATTTGAATCTGTGTTGTGTTGATAACTTTTATTTTCTGTCTTCACAAATCTCTGGGAGCAGGAGGAGGAGGGACCAGTGGCTGAGGAGGTGCCTGATTGGTCGGGGGGTTGATTGACGGGTTGCATGGCATGACGCTCGCTGCCTGAAAAAACTTACAGCTTCAATTAATCATAATTAATATTTAAGCTTCCATCAACTGCACTGTAAAAAAAAAAATAGTTTTACAGAAATGTACTGTATTATTTTACAGATGTTGCCATAAAAAAGCTTTTATTACTATTATGGAAGTTGTTTTTACAGTATTCTTTAATTGCTTAATTGAATTAAATGTTAAATTACAGTGAAATCTTTGTAAAAAATACAAAACATACACATCATATTACTGAATGTCAAATTAAGGAATTTTCTGTTTTCTTACAACCGTAAGTTATTTTACAGATAATTTCTTTAAAAATATATTATATATGTAAAATGCAGCAAATATCTGTAATCAAGAATATATATCTGTAGAAGAAAAAAAGTTTTTTTTTTTTTTTTTTTTTTTTTTTTTACTTTAATATGAGAATATGAGTCAGTGGAAACTACACTTTAATTACACTTTAATTTCACATTGAAGACCATTAAACAATTGAATCATACTGTTTTTCAATTTCCATTTTATGATTAATATTTGTAATGAAAGTTATTTTTTATGGCATTTGCACAAAACAAGGAATCCCTGTAAAATGATACAGTACATTTCTGCAAAATAACTCAGTCTTTAGTGAAAACCCTGGAAATCATCTCAGGTTTAATTCTTGTTTGAGAATAAACTCTCTGGCCTTAAAGTTACGACTTCTGACATAATATCCGTAAACGCATGAAAGGCAAGATGATCTTTTTATATCCGCCCTATTTGCAGAAAATAGAAGACTCGTCAAGCGACAGATACAGATTACAGTAATGGATTACTTTATAATTAAGTTAATGGAGGTGGGGAAATCGATACAGCATAGTATCGTGATATTTTGCGTGGCAATATTATATTGATTCATGGCCGCCAAAAATTGATATTTATATTGTCATTGTCATTGTGATCATACACAAACCAGCGTGGCTAATTATGCACAGCGTCTCCACTGATCATAAACATCGTGATCGGCATCGCTAACTGTGCAGTGTCCGCTGTTTGTTGTAAACAAACAGAGATCGCTAAGTGAACACCTCCTCCAGCAGCAGCACATACACACTGTACTGCTACAGAGCTAACTGTTAGCCTGTTAGCACATACACACTGTACTGCTACAGAGCTAACTGTTAGCCTGTTAGCACATACACACTGTACTGCTACAGAGCTAACTGTTAGCCTGTTAGCACTGTGCTACTGTGCACCTCGTTCCGCGACGCCGGACTGCACTATGAAAGAGCAGAAAATCACGCCTTCACAAGATCACTATGAACTCCCTAAGGCAAAGAGCTGGCACTGATCTTTACGGCAATGTATCGGGAATTAGCGGGATCATATTATGAAAGGGTTTAATGTTTATTGTCGCTTGTGGCTTTTACAAATGGCGCGTGTTGTTGTGGCGTCGAGTACTACGTCACATCCTGCTTAGCGTTTTATCCATTCAGCAACCAGGCTTTTTTCAGGGGAGAAAAATGGCCCTGCTGGGCAAAAGACTGCTCAGGACGGCTCATATTCAAATTAGGGGCATTTCGGCGAGTGAGACCCGCCTCATTCTGGGTATTCAACTGTAATGGAAACACCCATTATAAGCAACATGGACGTCAGGATATCGTGTCAATAAGTTGTCGAAATAACGCTGCAAATTTTGGCTTTTTTTATGTTTCATTAAAAAAAATTGAGAGCAGTGAAGCTTGTTGTTTGTGAAAGTTTGATAAAATGCTACATAATGATACATGTTTGATATCAGTTCAGTTCAGTTTGATTGAATACTTTGTTGGTCAGTCTGTGGGTTTGACTCTCATTGTGGACAAATAAAAAAAGACTGAAGTGAGATGAATAGACTGAGAATTTTCTCTTATTGGACAAAACAATTCTTAATTGAATTTTAATTTTGTGTACACAAAATACAGTGAAACAGTTAAATCTCAAAATATTGTATCGTAATACTCACCATATCACAAAATTCTTAAAATCGCAATAATATTATATCATGACTCAAGTATCGGGATAAAATCGTGCTGTGGGGCCGATACGCTGATTCACAACTGTAGTTCCTAGTTCCTATAAACACTGAACATGTTATGAAGCTGCTGATCTCGACGTGTGATGATGGTTTCCACTCAGATGTATAAAACTAACAAAGCATGAAGAAGAAATGTTCGACGTTATGCTGATGACGACATTCTTTACTTCTCTAACAGCTGACAGCTGACAGCTGCACACATTCTTGTTTGATTTTATTTTTTAAATGATGATTGTTTTATTTAGTTTGGAACAGAACAGAACACTTGGCTAGCAACAATTATTCTTTGTTTTTCGATATTTATTCAATGCAGTTTTCATTTTTTAGTTTATTTTCTTTAATTCATTTTTCATATTTTCAGGTAGCTTATGAGGAAATTAAGTTAGCTGAAAACATCTGTTTATTAATTTTTGACTTTTTAGAGAAACGTGATTCTCACAGGACAGCAAAAATCTGTGGAAGATTTTTGGCTAATTTCATTTCATTTTTAAAAATATTTCGGGGTCTTTCATTCATTTCTATATTCGGAAATTTAGATTGTTTTAAATATATTTATTCAATTATTTTTTTAAAGATTCTTTGGGTCTTGAATTGATTTGTATATTTTTGAAGATATTTATGTTTAGGTTTCCACTCAGATTTATAAAACTAATAAAGCATGAAGAAGAAATGTTTGATGTTACGCTGATGACGATGTTCTTTACTTCACTAACGACAGCCGCCCACCTCAGTTTACATCTTTTTTGTTTTGTTTTGTTTGGATCACTTTGTTGGTTGTTGATGAAAGAACAGCCAGAGAGCAACAGGACAAACAGAGTAGAAGGATTCAGTCTTCAGGTGGACAGAGACTAACATGGCTGTTTTCTTTCAGCTTGATCTCATCTTTGGCTTTATCTGCACAGAAAGGTTTCCCTGCTATTACATATAAAGTTACAATTCTCCCTGAGGGATTGGTGATACATTTATAAGAGATTGTTAAATGGTTCAATCATGAAACAATTTAACCCTCTGAACCCTCAAAAGTATGTTTTGTTTAAAGAAATCGGCAAATCCAGCGTTTATTGTAGAAAGAAACTGTAAAAATGGACATTATCGCTTTCCTTGAACCTATCATCAATTTATCATTTATGTCGTTATAACGACGAGACGTTTTTTAGTTGTTCCCACTTCCAAAGAGCTGCAGGATTTTAGATTTTACATACGTATGTGCAGTGAAACGCGATGCCACAGTGAGTAAAACTGGGGTTCAGAGGGTTCAAAAGTTTAGATGATAAGTGGTCTGTGTATGTTTTGGTCATTGGATTTTCAGTGGATTTGAATTTTTAGGGCCTGAGCATTAACAGTGCGAGGACCCTGTTGAAATTGGTCCATTCATTATAACGGCAAATAAATCGCATTTTTGAGGGCTTTATCATATTCCAAAACTCACCAAACTTGGGACAAAATTAAATCCCGTCGAAAATGTACGTATTTTATTGGTTTCATAAATGGGCGTGGCAAAATGACTTAGTAGCACCCCCTAGAATTGAGCCCCTAAAACAGGTTTGTCGTAGAGACACGAAATTTGGTACATCCATGTATCATGGGAAGACGCACCAAAAAGTCTCAAGAACCCATACCCAAAAACGAGTAAGAAGTCGGCCATCTTGGATCAAAAATGGCGTTTTAGATGTTTTTTTGCCATTTCCACGCTGCATACTTTAACAAAGTCCTCCTACAGATATAATCTGATTGACTTTGAACTTGTTAAGTACCATCAAAAGCCTTCGACATCAAAAGTTATTACAAGCTTTGCAGACCGTCATACTATGTGGGGGGGGGGACATGGCGGCAGAATATGGCATTTTTTTCATAAAACACGAGACCTTATAACTTGACAATACATTGTCCAAATTGCCTCAAACTTGTCATGCATGATGATGGTTCATCACTGACCAGTTCAACATAACAATATTTCATAAAGTCCCGCCCTTTTTGACTAGCCACGGCCCCTTTCCTAACTAATGAACCGTTTGTCGTAAAAGCTTGCATGAGGTGTCAGTGTACTCAGCAGAGAGTCCTTGATTACCTCGTCCCTTCAAAGATCGCTGGACCTGGCTCGATGGCTCCCCCGACGGCTCCACTCTGCTCAGGCCCGTTCATTGCTGCTTGCAGCTTTAATTGTTATTATAACAAGTTATAACGAAATATAGTCTACCCCCTCTGACCCTGATGAAAAAAAACGCCTGTATTTCAATTTTAATGTTTATATTTTGAAAGTCAAATAACCACTCGGTCTTTGTTTTCTAACATCCTTTTGTAAACGGGAAATCCAATGACCAAAACATAAACGGACCTAACGTGTTAAACCTTCACTCTATATGTCAAAAGTTGCTCTGGGAGCTGTAGTTTTGTATGGAGGCAGAGTTTGGAGGCTGTAATGTGACGTGTTGTCTCTCCCGCAGGCCGACCTCCCCAAGACAGCAGCCGGCGGAGAGCAGAGCGAACAGGCTGCACAGTAGGTGAGCAAACTAACCACAGCACCACAGCGTTTTACACCCACACAGGAGGACAGGTCGAGACTATTTTCACTGGCAGATTTATCGACATTTAGCGCTCTGGTGAGTATTTAGACAGCAGGAGGGCGGAAGAGAGCTCCAGGTAACTGCTGGTGAAGATCTGAGGGGCCTGTACTCAGCTTTTTATTCCCCTCCTGTCCAGTGACGAGCTTATTACATAATTAAATGAAGCCTGTTCTCCCCTCAAAAACAGTGATATAGGTCGAGTGTACAGGCTGCGAAATACGAGCTTAACGGTCATGGAAAAATGATTAGACCCTTGTTTTCTTCAGTTTCTTGTTCATTTTAATGCCTGGTATAACTAAAGGTCCATTTGTTTGGACAAATATAATGATAACAAGAAAAATAGCTGATAAGAGTTTAATTTAAGAGCTGATATCTACACATTTTTTATGATTATTAATATTTTAAAGCATTTTTGGGGAGGTTTTAATTCTTTTTTATATTCTATTTGAAGATTGTTTTAGGTCATTATGTTTTTCTTAGAATAAGTATATATGTATCTATAAAAATGTTTTTTTTTTTTAATAAAAGAAGTTTTGCTGATTATACACACATTTAATTAAAAATAAAAATCTAATTTCTTTACCTTCTTGTTGTTTTTCTCCCTCAGAATCTCGTCCTCCTCGACCTGCAGCCACTTCCTGTTTCTTCCTGTCCAATCAGAGAAGACGAACCTTTAACATTTTAGCTGTCGCTCAACACACCTCTAACCTCTGACCTCTGACCCTGGCTCGCCCACTGTGTAACCTAACCTCATTAACCAATAGAAACCCTCAGCAGGGTCACTCCACACACTGATGTCAGGTTTTAATCGGCTCGTTCATACTCTCAGCTGATTGGCCGGTGTGGACCGAGTGTCCAACAAGCCCCGCCCCTCCCTCCTGTCCGTCACCAGGCTGGCCCCGCCCCCTGACAGCCTTTCGGATGCATGTGGCTTTACTGACACACACACACACTGCCGTCTGTGTTTGTGATATTAACGGAGCTTCAGAGCTGATTTCTTCTTTTACAAAACAGAAGTGAAATAAAGAAATGTTTAAAATCTACCTGTGTTTCTTCTTCTCTGCTTCACTGCACAAAAACAAACCTGTAGAGGTGACAGAGGCTCCTGAGCCGAAACAATCTACAATCTACAATGTTATTTTTCAGACGCTTTTATCCAAAGCGACGTACATTTGAGAGATGATAAAACACAAGCAAGGATGAAGTCAAAAACAGCAAGAATAAGCAAGAATAAGTGGCATATACTACGTTGGTCCATGTATCTTTTGGTCATTGGAATTGTTGTTCACAAAAGGATATTTAAAAAACAAAATACGAGTGGTTATTTGATTTTCGATTCAATATACAAACACTAACATTAAAGGCTTTTACTTCATCTACTACTCAGAAAGGGATGGACGGATAGATAAAGATGTATTTGATTTTCATTTTGTAGTTATAATAACAAAAATTTACAAAATAAAAGCGTGAATGGTCGGTAAACCGGACCGTAAATAACGTTTATTCCTCTTTTCAAATCTTACTCACATAAATAAAATACAGATATTTGTTTTCTCGTTGTCTGAGTGAAAAAGCACGTCACTCAAAACGTGAGTTTGTTTGATTATCTAAGTCGTATAATGAAAACTGAAAAAGAGTCAGAAACAGAGTCAGAAACAGGGGTCGCTCCCCTTCAAAGTAAGAGTCGCAGGGTCTGAAGTGTGCTTTGTGTCTCTTTTTTGGTAATTTTGTGTCTTTTTTAAATAATTTAGTTTTTTTCTGTCTTTTTTAGTCTTTTTTTTTAGTAATTTTGTGTCTTTTTTGATAATTTTGTGTCTTTTTTAAGTAATTTAGGGTTTTTTTTCTGTCATTTTGTGTCTTTTGTTGGTCATTTTGATACCGCCTCCAGTGGCCCCCAGGTAATTTGAGTTTGAGAGCCCTGTCCTAGATGTTAGATTTGGAAACCAACATTTAAAGTTCTTCACTGAGTTGTTAAACATGTGGAGCTGCAGTCCTCCTTGTGACCAGCGGAGGGCAGAGTGACTCTTCCAGTCAGAAACTGGGTCACTGAAGCTGCAGGAGGAGACATGAAACATGAAACATGAAACATGAAGGGATGTTTCTGTTCTCAGCTCTTCATGCTGCATCATTTACTCACTTGGAAATAAAAACAATTTAGATATTTCAGTTTTATTTTTAGTATGGAGCGTTCTGTTGTTTTTTTAATATTCAAATTTAAAACGTGGATCAAAAGCTGGTAGATTAAGAAGAAGAAAAAACACGTCATGTATGTTTAAAGACAACTGAACAAGATTTAAATATTTGAATAATAAAATATTATTTGAGTTTAAATGAGGAAAGTCTTCCTGGTCGGTGTTGTTGAGGATATAAAAATAAACGTTGTAATATCAACATTTTATTATTTATTATGTAAAAAAATATGGGTTGAAATTTGAAATATAAATGTGTGTGTGTGTGTGTGTGTGTGTGTGTGTGTGTGTTTAATTCCTTGGCTCCCACTTATATTTGAAGAATAAATTATTTGGGTTTTAAGCGTCTTTGTTGATTTTATAACATGGTTTCTTCACTCTGCTGCTTAGATTATTTTTTTAAAAACTCTTTTTGGTTTGAAATGAAGCTACATTAAAATAATTAATTTGGTGTTGCTGCATGTTGCTGCTGCATGTTGCTGCTGCATGTTGCTGCTGCATGTTGTTGCTGTTGCTGCTGTTGTTGCATGTTGCTGCTGCATGTTGTTGCTGCTGCTGAATGTTGCTGCTGCATGTTGCTGCTGCATGTTGTTGTTGCTGCATGTTGCTTCTGCTGCATGTTTTTGTTGCATGTTGTTGTTGCTGCTGCTGCATGTTGTTGCTGCTGCATGTTGCTGTTGCTGCTGCATGTTGCTGTTGTTGTTGCTGCATGTTGTTGCTGCATGTTGCTGGTGCTGCATGTTGCTGCTGCTGCAAGTTGCTGTTGCTGCATGTTGTTGTTGTTGTTGTTGTTGTTGCTGCATGTTGTTGCTGCATGTTGCTGCTGCTGCATGTTGTTGTTGTTGTTGTTGTTGTTGTTGTTGTTGTTGTTGTTGCTGCTGCTGCATGTTGCTGCTGCTGCATGTTGCTGTTGCTGCATGTTGCTGTTGCTGTGTGTTGCTGCTGCTGCATGTTGCTGTTGCTGCATGTTGCTGTTGCTGTGTGTTGCTGATGCTGCATGCTGTAATTTAAAGCAGAATTGAGTTCCTTTGCAGATTGCTCTAAAATAAAAGGAGGTCACATTAAGCTGCTCAGATCAGATCCTTGGTGACACGGTTCAGTCAAAGACAGAACAAGGAGGAAGAAAATGAACAGGAAGTCTGAGAATATTACTGAAAATGTACGAACCGGATCCGTTTAGTTGATCTTCAGCCTGCAGCACTTTGAGTCGTCTCCTTTTCTGTTTCCTCCTTTAATCTGCAAACAGCTCAAATATCTCTTCGCCTCATTTCAACATTTCTAGTTTCACAAACATGATGACAGAAACGTTTCTCATACAGTGAAGAACTGATTTAAAAACAGCTTAGCCCGGCTGATACTGAGCTGAACCGTCAGGTTTCTGAAGAGAGTTTAGCTCGGGCCCTTCATGCTTTTCTTCTGTTTAGTAGCAGCTAGGCTAACATAGCTGACGGGCTAACATTAGCTGACTGGCTAACATTAGCTGACTGGCTAACATTAGCTGACGGGCTAACATTAGCTGACTGGCTAACATTAGCTGACTGGCTAACATCAGTGTTTTAAGACACAGAAGTGACCATAAAACATGTGACATTAAACAAAGTGTAAATACTTTATGTAGGAAGCTGTAAAACGGTAAAAAGTGAAGTCACTGACTTCAGGACTTCACTGAAGGCTAAGAAAACATTAAACTGGACATATATTTTCTACTACTACTTACAAGTACTAGTACTACTTAGTTCATGGGTCTCAAACTCAATCGGGGCCCTCGTGACGATATTTTGTGGCCCCCACCTTGATATGAAAGTTTACTGTGAGTTTTATATGAATGCCACTTTACCATGTTGTGTGTGGAAGGTCCCTTTAATTACTTTCTTGGGAACTTTTGTGTGGTTTTTTAGTTATTTTTTCTTTTTTAGTAATTTTGTGGGTTTTTTTGGGTAATTTTTTGTCTTTTTTTTAGTAATTTTGTGTCTTTTTTTGGTAATTCTGTGTCTTTTTTGGCCATTTTGTGTATTTTTGTAATACTTTCTTGTGTTTTTGGTAATTCTGTGTATTTTTTGGTCATTTTGTGTCTTTTTTAATGTAATTTTGTGTTTTTTCAGTCATTTTGTGTCTTTTTTTGTAATTTTGTGTCTTTTTTTGGTCATTTTGTGTCTTTTTTAAAGTAATTTAGGTTTTTTTTCTGTCATTTTGTGTCTTTTTTGGTCATTTTGTGTATTTTAAGGGTCATTTTGTGTCTTTTTTTTTAATTTAGTGTTGTTTCAGTCATTTTCAGTTATTTTAGTCATTTTGTGTCTTTTTTTGGTCATTTTGATACTGCCTCCCAGGTAATTGGAGTTTGAGACCCCTGACTTAGTTCTTCCGTGATAACTAGTTGACATATTTCAGTATGCTAAAATATGAGCAATATTATTTCACTGTATGATTGAAATGTTTCCTTTGCCTTTCTTTCTTGCCAACTTAAAAAGGCCTGTTAAAATAAAATAATAATCAGTGACTGAATTTAGAAAAAAAAAAGGTTTTGAAACACTTTTAAAAAGTTATTGCATCAGTTGAACATCAGTCACTGCCACTTTAAACCCAACACAGTCTGAAGTATTTATTTTTTATTTTTTATCTATCTATCGACACCTGACTGTGGTCCTTCCTGACAGACCAGATCGTGAAAGAAGATTTAGCCGATGTAACTTTAAAAACAACAAATAAAAAACCTGTTTCTCTAAGTGCAGCTCAGCTATTTTTATCTGCTGCTTTCTCCTCATTGTTCAGCTGCGTGGGAGAACACACGGGTGTTTCCCCGTAACAAACTAAATGACAGCTTGCTGATGTCTTCATGTGTAAAAATGTAACGCCCAGAAACTGGGAGCAGCGTGAGTCAGAAGGTGGAAACTGAACGTTCCCGAGCCCCCGAGGCTCCTGGTACAGGTCGTACCAGGCCAGACGGAGCTGGCACGAAGATGAAACATGTTTAATTACTGCTGGGTGTGTCTGATATAATAGTGGTAGCCGGGGGCAACAAGCATCCCTTCAGCAGCACCAAACCTGATCCTCCTCATCGCCACCATCAACACGTACAACATGAAGCTGCTGCCATGAAGCAGGACGGCCGGTCGGACCACAAAGCGTTGGCAACGTGATCACAGCTCTGCTTATAGAACTCGACTCAAAACAAACGTGAAAACAAAGAGACAACCCTGAGGAGGAAAAGTACCTCCACGAATAAAACACCCCAACAAGCTGCGTCAGGGCTTCTTCTTCTGTTGTTGTTGTTGTTAGAGCGAGACTTAAAACAAGGGGGGACAGGGCTTTCTCTGTGGTGGGCCCCAGACTCTGGACCACCCTCCCCCTCCATGTCCCAACAGCCCCCACAGTGGAATGTTTTAAGTCTTGTCTCAAGGCCCATTTTTATTCCTTGGCTTTTTAACACTGCGTGAGTTTTGTGGTCCTCTGTGTCTTTTATTTTATTTATTTTTACTACTTTTAACTGCGTCTTTTATTTTATTTTACTATGTTTATCTGTTTGATTGTATTGTTTTATTTATGGCATCATTTTAGATTTATACACTTATTATTTATTGCTGATTGGTATATGGAATTGTTTGTTTTATTGTTGATTTTATGTACAGCACTTTGGAGACGTTTGTGTTGTTTAAATGTGCGAAACAAATAAAGGGGATTGGATTGATTGGATTGGATTGTTGCTCTTTTTACAGTTTGTCCACTGTGTCCTTGTATCTCACTTGAACATATAAATACTAGACCGCACTGGGAAGAGATCCACAAACATACTGAAAATGTATTTAAGTTCAAGTTCAAGTTACTTTATTTGTACCCAGAGGTAGATTTTGTTTGAGTCCTCATACACACACAAAAGAGGCACATATCACACACCATTCACCTTAAGACAGTGGGAGTTAAGAAATGGCAAGTTAAATGAAAATTAAATTAAATTGAATTAAAAATTAAGTTCTTAAAGGTCCAGATTATACCTAGATATTGATGTGAACTAAAATATGAATAGCAAAAAAAAAAAAAAGAAGAAAGAAAAATAAAATTAAAATAAAACAGCAAAATAAAATAAAACTTGTTTAGGTTTTAAAAACGTAGGTAAAGGTTAAAATGTATATATAGAAATAGTAAATACATACATAAAAGCAACAATAAATAAACACCTGTGCAAAGCATAGCTATGACTTGTTCCTCAGTGTAATTAAAGGGACAAAACTGTTTTTGTGTCTTTTTGTTCTACATCTAGGGATTGTAAAGCTAAACACCCAGACGGGAGGAGCTGAAACTCTGCTGTGTGCAGTGGATGGGACCTGCCATTTAAAATTGAACCAGTAATGCGCTCTAATTGTTTTGTGCACAAGGTCTCCACGTTGAGCTCACCAATCAGGCTGCTAGACCACTTTACTGTTTGGTTGAGTGAGTTTTTATTTTTCAATGAGAGGTTCCCAAACCAGGCTGCTGCACTGTAAAAAAAAATCTGTTTAATTTACGGTAAAATACCGGCAGCTGTGGTTGCCAGAACTTCACTGTAAAAAATACAGTGAGCGTATGTAAATGTAAATATCAGCACAAACTGTAATTTATACTGAATAATCCCATTACTTTTAGGATAATTGTGTCATCATGGTATTTCTCCATTCATTTTACATCAAAAATTTTATATTTTATATACAAAAAATTGACCAGAAAAAAGCCACAAAATGACCACAAAAATGACCAAAAAAGACACAAATTGACCACAAAATGATAAAAAAGACACAAAAAGACACAAAATGACCAGAAAAGACACAAAATGACAGAAAAGACACAAAATGACCAAAAAAGACACAAAATGACCACAAAATTTAGCAAAAAAAGACACAAAATAACAAAAAAAAAAGACACAAAATTGACCAAAAAAACACACAAAATGACCAAAAAGACTTTTATGGCAGTTGAATTTAAAGTTTTATGATATTCTTTGATTTACAGTAATTAAGTATTCACTACGGTGATGTACAATGTTTAATTTGACAACCTATTGCTGATGCAATTTGACAGTGTTTTACTGTAATTTCTACAAAGGTTTTTTACAGTGTGGTGCAAATGATAAAACTGACAGAACAGGTGCTGATGCCCATTTTTACACACAACGCTTCACAGTTAGTTTCAAATGTGAGTTTTGAGTCTATTATCGTCCCCAGGTATTTATAAGATTGCACACATTGAAGAGTCTGTCTGGGGATTCACCGGGCGCGTTACAGCAGCAGCACGTCAGCTTAGTGAGCCGCTCGTTTACACGCGAGATAACGAGATCACGCGATAATCCTGACCATACGGGAGACCGCGAGATCCCGTGATAAACTCTAAACTCTATTTATACAGTCTATGGATAAACTGTGTGTATAAAGTAAACAACAACAACAACAACAACCAACTTACTTTGCTTCTCTGACGTGAAAGATCTGTTGATCTGACCATCTATCCTTATAAAAACAATATGTTATGTCATAAATGATTGTATGATGTTCCACTTCAACAATCAGTCTCTTGTCGTCCGTGTCGCCGATCCTCTGAGACGCTTTGATTGATTGATTGATTGATTGATTGATTGATTGATTGCTGATCTGGTGCATAACATAACATAATGTTGATGTGAAGTAGTTTTAGGCTGCATGAACTGCGTATTGTGTTTTATTTTGAAAGGGGCGGAAGTGTTTTACGCTGATTCTGAGTCGGTCTTCCTGTCTGGTGATCTGCTCTGTTGAGATTCACGCGGTTTGGCAGCGTCTCGCGGAGAAATAGAAGTCCTAGCTAATGCTCGCGTAGAGACGCTGACGCGACGCTGCTGTAACGCGCCCGGTGGAAATCAGGCTTGACCTTTAATGTAAATATTCCATTTAAATGTGAAACTATGTACTTGGGCAATATATTGTGTGAAACATGGAACATCAAAGACAAAAACCTGCTGGCTAAACTAGTGGCAGCCAGTAAAAAAGCTGTCACGAGGAAATGGTTAAAAGTTCAACTTACCACCATTGATGAGTGGATTGAAGTCGTCTTTGAGATTTATGTTATGGAGAAGATATCGTTGAAAAAGAAAACAATTATAAGATCTGGACCAAATGGACTGAGTGTGTAAAACTAATCAGATCTGATTTCATTTGAATATATTTGTGCTTTGTGCTTTTTTAAAAATTTATTTTTATTTTTATGTGTTGTTTTGATCGGCTCAAATGGTGCGCTCCCCGGTTCTGTTTTTTTTGTTTGTTTTTTTGTTTGTTTTTTCTTTCCTTTTCTGTTTCCAACTGACAATGAATGGTCTGTAAAAGAAACCCCAGAAGGGCAGTTTGGACAAATCACTTAAACTTTCTACATCCATCCTTTCCTATGTCCTTAAGGTGACTACGGCTGTAATTGATGTCTGTGATGGAAATTTGACTTTCTAAATAAAAAGAGAATTATAAAAAAAAGAACATATAAAATCCTTATAATCTACACTGAAAAAAATTGATTTTTTGGCCCTGTAATTATTATTTCAATCATCTATATAAATTCTAAAAAGAAATACGAATTCAGTACTTTTACTTTAAAATATCAGTTTATCATGTGGTGCATTACTTAGTGATTGTTTGTTATTATGTGTCCTCAGTTTTGTCTGTAAAATGAATCATTTGTTCCAAGTAATATTCACTAAACCAGTTCATTGGCTTCATTAGTTGATATTTCCAAGTAAAATGTCATTGAGGGACATCAGTGAATCTGCAATTTACTTGTGTACTTTCATAAAAAAACAAGTGGTTCTATTAAATAAATATTACTCAGAAACAGCCTGAGTAAAGATTACAAACACTTTCTGTGTGTCTAGCTTCTTTTTAAGTAATTGTCACTCTAATTTTTTTCAGTGTATGAGTCCTGCAGCTCTATGGAATCAGCACAATCTTGGCTAGAAGTGGGACAACTCAAACATGTCTTTGTGCAGAATAACACAGAGTTTCTGATCATTAAAAAAGAAATTGGAATAAAATGGAACTTAGTTGTGCACATAAAGGTCATGAATGTTGGGAAAAACTGTTTCCTCCACATATTGTAAGTGGTAAGTATAAGTAAGTGTTGTCATGTCTCCATCCTCTCCTCTCTACTCTGTGTAAACAGCCTCTCCTGTCCTCTCCTCTCTGCTCTGTGTAAACAGCCTCTCCTGTCCTCTCCTCTCTGCTCTGTGTAAACAGCCTCTCCTGTCCTCTCCTCTCTACTCTGTGTAAACAGCCTCTCCTGTCCTCTCCTCTCTGCTCTGTGTAAACAGCCTCTCCTGTCCTCTCCTCTCAGCTCTGTGTAAACAGCCTCTCCTGTCCTCTCCTCTCTGCTCTGTGTAAACAGCCTCTCCTGTCCTCTCCTCTCAGCTCTGTGTAAACAGCCTCTCTTGTCCTCTCCTCTCTGCTCTGTGTAAACAGCCGCTCCTCTCCTGTCCTCTCCTCTCAGCTCTGTGTAAACAGCCTCTCCTGTCCTCTCCTCTCTGCTCTGTGTAAACAGCCGCTCCTCTCCTGTCCTCTCCTCTCAGCTCTGTGTAAACAGCCTCTCCTGTCCTCTCCTCTCAGCTCTGTGTAAACAGCCTCTCCTGTCCTCTCCTCTCTGCTCTGTGTAAACAGCCTCTCCTGTCCTCTCCTCTCTGCTCTGTGTAAACAGCCTCTCCTGTCCTCTCCTCTCTGCTCTGTGTAAACAGCCTCTCTTGTCCTCTCCTCTCTGCTCTGTGTAAACAGATTCTCAGTGAATATTTGTCACGTGACCGTTGGTCTCAGCAGAATCAATCATGTCTTCAGTGTCTCTGAGGAGCAGAACTAATTATTTTAACAGGATCTGGTTAGTGCAAACGCTTTATTTTAAATGACAAATGGAGAATAAAGAGATTCTGACACAAATATCAACATTTTAACACAAGTTTTGGTCATTTTTATAACGGAGACTTTAGTAAATGATGGTCCGTTCAAGCGCCATTGGAAAGTTCAAACTCTGATGTTAATGTCTGTTTTCTCAAACTCGTGGCCCGCGGGCCAATTGTGGCCCTCGTGATGATATTTTGTGGCCCCCACCTTGATATGAAAGTTTAATGTGAGTTTTATATGAATGGCACTTTACCGTGTTGTATGTGGAAGGTCCCTGTAATTACTTTTTTTGGTCATTTTGTGTCTTTTTTTAAATAATTTTGTGCCTTTTTTAGTAATTTATTTTTTTTCTGTCATTTTGTGTCTTTTTTGGTAATTCTGTCTTTTTTTGGTAATTTTGTGTCTTTTTAAAATAATTTTGTGTCTTTTTAAATAATTTTGTGTCTTTTTCTAAATATCTTGTGTCTTTTTTTAAATATTTTGTGTTTTTTTTTTGTCATTTTGTGTCTTTTTTAAAATAATTTTGTGTCTTTTTTGGTAATTCTGTGTCTTTTTTGATCATTTTGTGTCTTTTTTATGTAATTTAGTTTTTTTCTGTCATTTTGTGTCTTTTTTTGGTCATTTTGTGTCTTTTTTTTTTTGGTTTGATACTGCCTCCAGCGGCCCCCAGGTAATTTCAGTTTGAGACCCCTGGTCTTAAATAATCATTCTTAATTAATGTATTCACTGAATTAAATCTTCAGTTTAGTTGGTCATTTGTGTTACGTAATGTTTTGATTTTTCTAATTTTACAGATAATTTGAATTGAAAATGTAAATAACAGTTGTCAGGGCCTCGGACCAAGGAAAAAAAGGAATTTAAATTGAAACTTTTATCGAATCGGGACCTTACCATAGCCGAATGGAATCAGGGATTTGAATTATTATTCTAAATTCGGTCACTTTACTTCAGAGTCACACATGTATTCATATAATGTATGTCATATCTGTTATCATTCTGTGTATTACTACATTGTATTCATCACACTGAAATATGATGATAGACCCCAGCAAGAATAGCTGCTGCTTTGCAAAAGGTAATCTAAATAAAAACAAACAAAACAAACACAATTGAATAGCACCATGACAAGACTCTCAACCTAACGTTAACCTGAGTTATAATAATAATAAAATATCAAAAAATGATATAAGACATAGCAATAAATTAGCCAACACCCAATGAAGGTTTTAATTATATTATGTTTTAAGAATCTTTAAATAAATATAACTACCATCTTCGGAAGAAACAGCTGTAAAAGATGTTGGACTCTGGTCGAGCTGTCCGACGCTTCGTTATAATGAAGACGAGATCTTATTCTTAATGTGGGAAACTTTTTGTAAATGTTGGGATCTGGTAGGTTTGGTTATAAGCAAATACTAAAATAATCAATGAATAACAATAATAATTGTTATGAATAGAATAATCAATAATAACAATAGAACGAAGAACCAAACCGTCTTCTACCAGATCCCGCCATTCATGGTACCCCGTGTGAGGCAATGTAAAGTAAATTAAGTCATAGTATTTAATATAATAATAAGTAGTTCTGACAATTATTAATAACTTCTGATAACCATCTTAACACACATAAGTGGTGCTCCCCTTGTTAAGGCCAAACATATCTTTCATGTTTGAAGTAATAAATATATAACCCTGACATAAATCTGAACTCATTTTGAACGTGATGCATTCTGTTTTACACAGCGTCCCAACTTTTTTGGAATAAAAGTTATTCAATAGAAACATGTTGAAATTCCAGTTTTTAACTGCCAACGCCTCCTCAGGTTTGTTCTGTTGACATATTTCACCAAGTTATCAAAACTAAAGGCATTTACTTTTATTAAAGTTTGTTTTGTAAGTGTATATAATTTATTTCTTGTGAACTAAAGTATTTTTTATATCAAGTTTGTAATCCTCTCCACTGTCAAAAGGCCTACATGTGAACATGAGTAAAAGTGGGTGTTGTGGTGAGTCATGGTGCCTTTTTAAAATTCTTTCAAAGGGAGGAGACACACAGCAACACTGCGTTAGCCTCAGCATTAACCTGAAGTTAGCTTTAGAAAAGTTGTGGTTTTAGCCGTCATTTGACCATTGAATTAGAGGAAGGGGAAAGTGGATTTTTAGGGGGAGACAGCAGGTCAACAGTAGATGTCACAAAGAAGTGGTGTACATCATCTAAAAGCTGGAACTTGAAGATTTATCTGAGATGTAACTCAGCACTGTGTCAAGATATTATAGTCAGAAGTCTGCAATATGAATTCAACAAGTAATTATTAATTAAACCTATTAAGGTGCATCAGGGTTCAGAACATTGTGGTATGATTTCATGAGGTCCATTTCCATTTTGTGGCAGCAATGTTTTTGTTTGATACCATTTGTTCAAAATATATGATGCTGAATTCTACACCAAGACATTTACAAGAGCAGAGAAAAATCCATGCTGTAAAGAGGAGACTCTTATCAGCATGGATTATTGGGTTATCAGCATAAAGTGGGCATGTCACTAAAGAGGAGACTCGTGGGTTATCAACATAATGACCAAATTCACGAGCGAATATGTGTCTTAACGAACATTCCTGACCATTTTCACAGACTTTGTGAAGACATCTTCCTGAGAGGCACAAGGCTGAAAATGATGAAGGTTATAAACAAACTATACTGCATTTGTTCATATTACTTCACACAGTTTTTGAGGAAAAACCTGCACACGCACACACACACACACACACACACACACACACACACACACACACACGTGATGTTCTAATAATCTGATTTGACACGTTCATAAAGCATCCTCAGTCTTCTGCTGCAGTGACGCCTCAGACCTGTGAGACAGGTCAGCCCTGCAGCCGCTCCCGATTCCTCAGCAGGGCGAGACCGGGAGGCGTCACCTGCAGCAGCACCTGCTGCTATAAGAACACACACCCGCCGTCATATGTTGCTCAGCACACACTCAGCATACGCTCAGCACATCATCATGTCCGGGATGGCAGACATTATTGTGGACGCAGCAGGTGAGCATCATTTAGAAAATATCTTTTATGACTCAGAAGTTTTTATGTGACTTTGTTAAGCCACAGCAGGCTGCAGAGGTGGAGGAAGGATTCAGATCTTTGCAGAAGTTAGTTTTAAACATTCAAGTCGAAAGTGTCCAAAAATACATAATAATAATAATAATAATAATAATAATAATAATAATGAGGCTGATATTTTTTTTGTCTGATTAAATTCCAATAATCAAAACCTGAGCTGCTGTTTGCTGATCAAACTGTAATATAGATAGATAGATAGATAGATAGATAGATAGATAGATAGATAGATAGATAGATAGATAGATAGATTAGAAAAGAACAAAAAACAAGGAAAATTAATTAATTAATAAAATAAACCAAACCAAAAGCTTAAACAATTAAAAAGAAAATTTAAAAAAAGTTTTTTAAAGTTTAAAAAAAAAAATTAAACTGGAGATGAGGTCAAATAGATTTAATGTAAAATATAGAACTAGATGTTCTCATTTTACCTCTTAGATGTTAGATTTGTAACCAACATTTAAAGTTCTTCACTGAGAGTAAAACACATCATCCTCAGAGGGATTTTTGCCTCTTTCCACAAACATTTTAACAGGGGAAAAAACTTTAGCAAGAAAAATAAACGAAATAAACAAAGCCAAAACTTTTAACAAGAAAAAAAAAAGCTGAAGATGAGATCAAACATATTTAGTACAAAATTATGAAATGGACAAAATAGATCAAAACTCCAAAGGGTTCATTGTTTCTGTGGCTGTTTGTGAGAAAATAAATGTCCCTTTGTTCTGCAGGGAATGCTATCAAGGGTGCGATCAAAAAAGCCCAGGGCGGTAATGAAAAGGAGGGGGAGAGTGACGGAGGAGGAGGAGTAGGAAAAATCTTGTCAGCAGCAACTGGAGGTAAAGATGACGATAACGGCAGTTTTGGAGGCATGCTAAGCGCCATTACTGGAAATAACGACGACAAACCAGCAGGTGAGTCCTTTAACTGACTTCAGGTCATTTTTTTTTTTAATCCCATGGTTCAGAGGGTGAAAGAGGTTAGCATGTTAGCACGTTAGCTCCCCAGGTCAGTGAGCACTCTGAATGTGTTGATATAAAACCTGTGGTGAACATGAACTGAAGAGATGTTCCTTCTGTCAGTAAATCCCTCCACTGTGAAGTTTAGAGTTCTTACGTCATCAGATAGCTTCACGTTAGGTTTTTACTTCTGTCGCTGCATCATAAAACATCATAAAAGTTCTAATGTACGATTTTCCTGCTGAAGCTTCAGAAACACGCAGGTCTCCAGACTGCAGCGTTCATAAAACAAATGACATATTAAAATGAACTATGAAAACTGTGGAAAACATCAATTAACAGCAGTTTTCTGTACCTTCACTCAGAACATGAATCATGAGGTTAAATATGGTTGTTGACCGTAGACTGGCACAAAACCTTTCACTGTCAGAATCTAATCAGAGTCTGATTGTACTTTATTGGAATCTCTCTGCCAAGGAAAGAGTCGACTTCACTGTGTTGTCTCACATGCTGTCTAACATAATTCTAATATTCTCTTGTATTTGTCTTTTCACTTTTCTCAGGGACGGACTTGATGGGTGCTGTTAAAGGATTCTTCTAATACACATCCTGCAGACCACACCACTATCTACATGTGATTTATTTTTTCTTGGTTTTTATATAGGGCTGCAGTACATATAAACCCCTGGTGGCTGCATTATCAGTTATAAACCCCGCCCCCTGGTGGAAGGCTGCCGTATTAGTTATAAGCTCCGCCCCCTGTGGGAGGGCTGCAGTATCAACTATAAGCCCCGCCCCCTGTTGGCTGCAGTATCAGCTATAAGCCCCACCCCCTGTTGGCTGGTCTTATCACGCTAATGTTTGTTCGATTGTTAATTTTCTGATCAGTTTGGTTTCATTTAGCTATTTGATTCTATGAAATAAATGTTCCATGTTTTAACTCTGTTTATGTGTTGTTGTTGTTGTTGTTGTTGTTGTTTTACATCAGAACCTGTCTTTTCTTTTCCTGTACAGTTTTACATTTTGATGATTAATTCTGCACTCTAAAAAAAAATAATCCAACTAACTGGTGCTGAAGTGTACCTGTCCACTTCTTATTGGTCCAGTCAAATGCAAAGGATTTGGTTTAAACTTGCAGGGGTGTCAAACTGATCCAGGAAAGGGCCAAGTGGGCCAATTTTCCTGCTGAAGCTTCAGAAACACGCAGGTCTCCAGACTGCAGCGTTCATAAAACAAATTACATATTAAAGACTGGTGCAAAACCTTTCACTGTCAGAATCTAATCAGAGTCTGATTGTACTTTAATGGAATCTCTCTGCCAAGGAAAGAGTCGACTTCACTGTGTTGTCTCATATCATTTTAATGTATTAAATCAGAAAATCTGCTGTCTAACATAATTCTAATATTCTCTTGTATTTGTCTTTTCTTTTCTTTCAGGCATTGGGAGTATTGTTCAATCACTGTTTTAATACAGATCCTGCAGACCACACCACCACATCTACAACTGATTTACTTTTTTCTTGACTTATATATAAAAACAAGTTCAGAGTCATAAATAGATGAAAATGTCACTATTTATTCTGTTCTGTTCTTGCTGGTTGGGAATGTACTGAAATCTACAAATGATAATTAAGATGACCTGAACTAATCTGTTAAACTTGTTAGACAAGACATGAAAACATTACTAAACTGGTTTATTATCTGGTAAAATGAATAAATAACTATACTGCCACCTGGAGGCGACCTGCATCTGTGTCATTTATTCAATTCAAGTAAGACTGTCCATGCTGATCAAACTTTCTTTTTATTGTGTTTCATTTAAAAAATATTAAGCAAAAACTTCAGTTTTACAGATTTTGTTTTATCAGATTTAATTTTGTGATTGAAATATAAAGTAAGAAAATATAGTAAGAAAAACAACAATAATACTAATCAAAGGTTATAAAGCCCGCCCCCGGTGGAGGGCTGCAGTATCAGCTATAAGCCCCGTCCCCTGGAGAAGGGCTGCAGTTTACAGTTTTTCACAACCGCTATGACCTGCTGTTAGATGAAAAAAAAAGATGATAAAAGATGTTTGGCCACTCCAACTTCGGCTATTTAGTTAGTTCCATCAGTTGTCAGTGTTTTTTATGACACGGTGCTGTGACTGACTAAATGTTTCTGTTGGAAGACAACGTGTGTCAGTGTTTTGGTAGATTTGGTGAACTGTGTTAGTGTATTATTGTATTTTGGAAGTGTGTGTCTGTGTTTAGTTACACTGGGTGATTTTGACCATGAAATTAACTGTTTGGGGGATTGAGTGTATCAAGTGTGATGTGTGTTAACAGTTTTGAAAAAGTTTTTAAGGTTCTGACAAACGGGTCATAGCGGTTGTGAAAAACTGTAAGTTATAAGCCCCGCCCCCTGGTGGAGGGCTGCAGTATCAGTTATAAGCCCCGCCCCCTGGTGAAGGGGCTGCAGTATCAGTTATAAGCCCCGCCCCCTGTGGCTGCAGTACAGGTTATAAGCCCCGCCCCCTGTGGCTGCAGTACAGGTTATAAGCCCCGCCCCCTGGTGGAGGGCTACAGTATAACTTATAACTTACAACTGTCAACATAATATGGATCGTCCTGAAATTTTTTGCAATTATTTTCATGGTTTATCAGCAAAAGACCAATCATCCTATTCAAGTAAGCTTACCCTTACAAACGGTGTGAGATTGCCTGACTCATAATCACTGTTTGGATGGGTGAAGGACCCAACTAAATAGCCGAAGTTGGAGTGGCCAAACATCTTTTATCATCTTTTTTTTTTTTTTTTCAAAACATTTTTATTGACAATTTTCAGAGTGACAAATAACATACATACACAAATAATAAAGATAATAATAAATGGCAAATAAATAAAAACTAGACACAAACTATGACATATAAAAACAGAGTATACACAATATAATGTCAGAGTCGAATGTCCACTTAAGTGTATCAAATGTTACAATAGGTACTCTTCAAGAACACACAATAATAATAATAATAATAATAAATAAATAAAATAGAAATATAGGTGAATAAATAAACGAGACAAAAAATTAAAAAAATTAAAAAACTTGACACATACCAAAACAAATTACAAACAAAGAGGCACAATATAATGTCAAAAGTGAGTGTCCACTTGAGTGAGTCAAATATGTCAGACTAGGTAGACTTTAGGGGGGTTAACTATAGTTTCAAGTGCTCCAGGATAGGTCTCCCATAGAATTTATGTAAGTTGCCGGATATCTCGTATCTCAGTTTTTCAATGTGGAGTATTCCTACCAACTCCCTTAACCAGGCACCGAATTTAGGTGGTGAGTCGGATTTCCACATTTTCAAAATGCATCTTTTCGCTATGACCATACCATAAGCCACCACTGTAGTAGCATTTCGACCCATGTTGTCCAAAGTGTTAGAAATGCCATATAAAGCGGTTTCAGGATCAGGGTCCAGGTTTACTTTAAATGCATGGGAATACCATCTAAAAATCGAACACCAGAAATTATGAATCTCAGGGCATAGCCAAAATTGATGTGCAAGTGTGCCATCTGATTTCTTGCACCTTTCACACAGGGGAGAAGTTTGAGGGAAGATTTTATGCAGCTTAACCTTTGATCTTTTATCATCTTGTGGAAAAGCCCAGCGTCTATACTAGAGAAAAACTCTGAGCATACCAGTCTCTGGACGTGTACAATTTTGTTCTTTGTGGTTCTGTCCAGGTCCTACAATACAAAGACTTGTCAGAAGAGTTTTGTATGTTATGGACGAAGGTACTACCGAGCCAGCGGCAAGGACAAAAAACGCAGCTGTACAAGACGTGAGCCATCATTAACAAATCCAACAAGCATATACTGACGGCAAACTGCACTTGTATGGCTGGGTCAGTATTAGCTCTGTTTCACTGTTTCATGTATGTTACAACAATGTAAATCGCTAATTCTGACGTTATTGCTGCTACTACTATGTATGTCAAATGTTACTTTACTTTACAGAGCTAGCATCACTGTGTTCCACAACGGCCAGCTTTTGGCTAACATTCTATCACAATTTTACATTAACCACTAATATAAATGATTATGTTAAGTGGTGTGAAACTAGTCTTACTTACCTTTCAAACAGTGTAGCGTTTTAACCATGTATATTAGCCTTGGTTTTACCAGAGTCTGCAAAAGGAAGCTAACGCCGGTGAATTAGCCGTGTGCTAACTGTGTCCCACATCAGACACTTTCATCTCCTTGCTGTAAAACAATAAAACAATGAATATCACCATTATCAACGGTCGTTATCAACACACCTGGACCGTACATCCGTCCTTCACAATAAAAGTACAGTTTTGTAAAAATTCAGATTTATGATGCTACTTTTGAAGACCGTCGCCCGATTGTTCTTACTGCTCTCTCTCATCAGAGGTAATTTCGTATTGTAATTAGACATGTAACTCTCCATGTAAATTTTGAATGTAATGTGAATGTGATGTGATGATCCTGTTTTTGTCTACATATTACACAGCGTCCCAACTTTTTTAGAATCAAGGTTATACAATAGAAACATGTCGACATTCCAGCCTTAAACAGCCAACGCCTCCTAAGGTTTGTTCTGTTGACATGTTTCACCAAATTAACAAAACTAAAGGCATTTATTGTGGGGGTTTTTTGTTAGTTTGTTTTGTAATATATATACAGTTTCTTTTTAGTGAACTAAAGTATTTTTTCATACCTACTTTGTAATTCTTTTCATTGTCAAAAGGCCTACATGTGAACATGAGTAAAAGTGAGTGTTGTGGTGAGTCATGCTGCCTTTCAAGGGAGGACACACACACACACACACACACAACCTAACCTTACCTAATAGATCAATATAAGTTTGTTTGTTATCCTTAATTGTGGTTTTAGCCGTCATTTAACCATTGAATAAGGGTGAGGGGGGAGTGGATTTTTAGGGGGAGACAGCAGGTCAACAGTAGATGTCATACAGAAGTGGTGTACATCATCTGAAAGCTGGAACTTGAAGACAAATCTGAGATGTAACTCAGCACTGTGTCAAGATATTATAGTCAGAAATCTGTAATATGAATTGATTAAATAATTGTAAGGGTTAGAACATTGTGGTGTGATTTCTGGAGGTCCATTGCCATTTTGTTGCAGCAATGTTTTTGGTTGATACCATTTGTTCAAATGATACGGTGCTGAATTCAATGGTTTGGGGTTTTTTCAGCAAGACCTTAAGAATAGCAGAGAAAAATCCATCCTGTGATTTGGTTTCAGAATTTTTTTTACATTTAGTAGATTTGTGTATTTTGTGCGGTTGTATGGCAAGCACTTTTGTTGAGTTAGCTGCTGAGAACCCCCTTATTGTGAATATAGTGTGGAAAGCCATCTGGATGCTCCAGGTCTCTAGTCTGAATGCTCCAGGTCTCTAGTCTGGATGCTCCAGGTCTCTAGTCTGAATGCTCCAGGTCTCTAGTCTGAATGCTCCAGGTCTCTAGTCTGGATGCTCCAGGTCTCTAGTCTGAATGCTCCAGGTCTCTAGTCTGGATGCTCCAGGTCTCTAGTCTGGATGCTCCAGGTCTCTAGTCTGAATGCATGCATTTTGGACGTGATGCATTCTGTTTTTGTTTATGTTTTACACAGCATCCTAAGCCTAAGGTTTCTTCTGTTGACATATTTCACCATATTAACAAAACTAAAGGCATTTGTTTTTATTATATTTCGTTTTGTAAGTATATATAGTTTCATTTATCAGTTATCAACATAATGACCAAATTCACGAGTGAATATGTGTCTTAACGAACATTCCTGACCATTTTCACAGACTTTGTGAAGACATCTTCCTGAGAGGCACAAGGCTGAAAATGATGAAGCTTATAAACAAACTATACTGCATTTGTTTATATTGCTTCACACAGTTTTTGAGGAAAAACCTGCACACGCACACACACACACACACACACACACACACACACGTGATGTTCTAATAATCTGATTTGACACGTTCATAAAGCATCCTCAGTCTTCTGCTGCAGTGACGCCTCAGACCTGTGAGACAGGTCAGCCCTGCAGCCGCTCCCGATTCCTCAGCAGGGCGAGACCGGGAGGCGTCACCTGCAGCAGCACCTGCTGCTATAAGAACACACACCCGCCGTCATATGTTGCTCAGCACACACTCAGCATACGCTCAGCACATCATCATGGACAACTTTTTCAGCGATATCAAGGAGAAAGCACAGGAGGAGATGGCTAAAAAGATGGCCAGGGACGCAGGTGAGCATCATTTAGAAAATATCTTGTATGACTCAGAAGTTTTTATGTGACTTTGTTAAGCCACAGCAGGCTGCAGAGGTGGAGGAAGGATTCAGATCTTTGACCAAATATGCAGAAGTTAGTTTTAAACATTCAAGTCGAAAGTGTCCAAAAATACATAATAATAATAATAATAATAGTAATAATAATAATAATAATAATAATAATAATAATAATAATAGTAATAATAATAATAATAATGAGGCTGAAGTTTCTGTGAAATGTGTCTTCACTGATTATTTCATATTTCATGTGTTGGGTGTAAACGTCTTTAAAGCTCGTGTGAACTATATTGAGTATAATCGTCATGTGTGGAAAAGCCTCAAGAGTCGCATATTTTAGGTAATGTCAGAAAACACACAATATACACAATATATGGATTGTTTTGAGACAAAGTGGACCAATAAAAAAGTTTTTTTTTTATCTGATTAAATGCCAATTATCAAAACCTGAGCTGCTGTTTGCTGATCAGTCAGGTCTGTTTCTAAGATTTCATTTTTATTTTGACAGCTAAACTGTAAACATATATATATGTGTGTGTGTGTGTGTGTGTGTGTGTGTGTGTAAATATATATATATATATATATATATATATATTATTGAAAAGAACAAAAAACAAGGAAAATTAATTAATTAATATAGTAAACCAAACCAAAAGCTTAAACAATTAGAAAAAAAAATGTTTTTAAGTTTTTAAAAGTAAAAATAAAGAACTAAATAAACTGAAGATAAGGTCAAATATATTTAGTACAAAATTATGAAACAGACAAAACTCCAAAGGGTTCATTGTTTCTGTGGCTGTTTGTGAGAAAATAAACTGCTCTTTGTTCTGCAGTGGATGGTGTCATGGATATGTTCGGTAATAAAAAGGAGGAGAAGAGTGAAGAAGAAGGAGGAGGAGGAGCAGCAGCAGTAGTAGGTCAGGTCATCTCAGCAGCAACTGGAGATGACGATAAAGGCTTTTTGGGAGGCGTGCTAGACAACTTTACTGGAAAGAAAGAAGAAAAAGGTGAGTCCTTCAACTGACTTCAGGTCATGTTTTTTTTTAATCCCATGGTTCAGAGGGTGAAA
The DNA here is from genome assembly GCF_030273125.1 of Centropristis striata. Taxonomy (NCBI): domain Eukaryota; kingdom Metazoa; phylum Chordata; class Actinopteri; order Perciformes; family Serranidae; genus Centropristis; species Centropristis striata. The sequence goes on from NC_081536.1 coordinate 32,721,816, forward strand.
GAGGTTAGCATGTTAGCACGTTAGCTCCCCGGGTCAGTGAGCACTCTGAATGTGTTGATATAAAACCTGTGGTGAACATGAACTGAAGAGATGTTCCTTCTGTCAGTAAATCCCTCCACTGTGAAGTTTAGAGTTCTTACGTCATCAGATAGCTTCACGTTAGCTTTTTACTTCTGTCGCTGCATCATAAAACATCATAAAAGTTCTAATGTACGATTTTACTGCTGAAGCTTCAGAAACACGCAGGTCTCCAGACTGCAGCGTTCAGGGGTCGATTTTAGGGCCCCTGCTTTTTTCTTTGTATTTACTGCCTTTGGGCTCCATCTTGAGAAAGCACGGCATCCCTTTCCATTGCTACGCTGACGACAGTCAGATATATGTGCCACTTAAGAAAAAAGATGCTTTCTCCCTCACACCGCTCCTGTCATGTCTCAAAGACATCAAGGCCTGGATGGCCTTGAACTTTTTAAATTTTAATGAGAAGAAAACAGAAGTGATAGTGTTTGGCCCTAGTGGCTCTTGTGTGACCCCTCCTTTTGACTTGGGCCCTCTGGCAGATTTTATAAGACCAACTGTGTCAAATTTAGGTTTTAAGATGGACAGTGATTTTAAATTAGATCGTCAGATTAGCGCTGCTGTGAGGTCAAGCTTTTTCCACATCAGGCAGCTGGCTAAGGTGAAGCCTTTCCTTAAGCACGAGCACTTTGAAACGGTAATCCACGCCTTCGTTACATCTCGGCTGGATTACTGTAACTCTCTGTACCTTGGAGTCAGCCAGTCCTCCCTCGCACGGCTCCAGTTAGTGCAAAACGCGGCTGCTCGCCTCTTAACTGGAGTTCGTAAGAGGGAGCACATAACTCCCATCCTGGCCTCCCTCCACTGGCTGCCTGTGCATTTTAGAGTCCATTTTAAGATTCTTTTATTTGTTTTTAAATCTTTAAATGGTCTCGCCCCACTGTACCTCTCTGAGCTCCTCCACCCCTACGCTCCTGCTCGGTGCCTCAGGTCAGCTGATCTGCTGCTCCTGGAGGTACCGAGGTCAAAACGGAAGCTCAGAGGGGACAGAGCTTTTTCTGTTGCAGCCCCCAAACTATGGAATGAGCTGCCTTTGCACATCAGACAAGCCTCCTCACTGTCCATTTTTAAAAGTCATCTTAAAACCTATTTTTATTCCTTGGCTTTTAACCACGCATGAGACTCTGCTCTTGTTTTTAGTGTTTTATGGTTTGCTTTTATTTATTGTTTTTTAAATTGTCTTTTAAAAAGCAATAAATCTATTTATTTTAGTGTTTATTTCCTGTTTTATTTATTTTATTGTCTCTTGTTCTGTTTGTTTATGTACAGCACTTTGTTGCGGCTGTTGTTGTTTTAAAGTGCTTTACAAATAAAGTTGAGTTGAGTTGAGTTGAGTTGAGTTCATAAAACAAATGACATATTAAAATGAACTATGAAAACTGTGGAAAACATCAATTAACAGCAGTTTTCTGTACCTTCACTCAGAACATGAATCATGAGGTTAAATATGGTTGTTGACCGTAGACTGGCACAAAACCTTTCACTGTCAGAATCTAATCAGAGTCTGATTGTACTTTAATGAAATCTCTCTGCCAAGGAAAGAGTCGACTTCACTATGTTGTCTCATATCATTATATTGTATTAAATGAGAAAATCTGCTGTCTAACATAATTCTAATATTCTCTTGTATTTGTCTTTTCACTTTTCTCAGGGACGGACTTGATGGGTGCTGTTAAAGGATTCTTCTAATACACATCCTGCAGACCACACCACTATCTACATGTGATTTATTTTTTCTTGGTTTTTAAATAGGGCTGCAGTACATATAAACCCCTGGTGGCTGCATTATCAGTTATAAACCCCGCCCCCTATTGGCTGCAGTATCAGCTATAAGCCCCGCCCCCTATTGGCTGCAGTATCAGCTATAAACCCCGCCCCCTGGTGGAGGGCTGCAGTATCAGCTATAAACCCCACCCCCTATTGGCTGCAGTATCAGCTATAAGCCCCGCCCCCTATTGGCTGCAGTATCAGCTATAAACCCCGCCCCCTGGTGGAGGGCTGCAGTATCAGCTATAAACCCCGCCCCCTATTGGCTGCAGTATCAGCTATAAGCCCCGCCCCCTGTTGGCTGCAGTATCAGCTTTAAGCCCCGCCCCCTGGTGGAACCCCCCTACCCCAAACAAAAAACCCAAAGTTGAGGTCAAATACATGTTCCATCATTTTTAGGTCGGTCTTATCACGCTAATGTTTGTTCGATTGTTAATTTTCTGATCAGTTTGGTTTCATTTAGCTATTTGATTCTATGAAATAAATGTTCCATGTTTTAACTCTGTTTATGTGTTGTTGTTGTTGTTGTTGTTTTTTTACATCAGAACCTGTCTTTTCTTTTCCTGTACAGTTTTACATTTTGATGATTAATTCTGCACTCTGGTGCTGAAGTGTACCTGTCCACTTCTTATTGGTCCAGTCAAATGCAAAGGATTTGGTTTAAACTTGCAGGGGTGTCAAACTGATCCAGGAAAGGGCCTAGTGGGTGCAAGTTCTCATTCCAACCAAGCAGGAGCACACATGACTCCACCCATCTAATCACCTGGGCTGTCTTCACTCGTTTGATTTGTCGTATCAGGTGTGCTCTTGCTGGGTTGGAACAAAAACCTGCAGCCACTTGGCCCTTTCCTGGATCAGTTTGACACATGTGCTTTAGACCACATGTGTCAAACTGATCCAGGAAAGGGCCAAGTGGCTGCAGGTTTTTGTTCCATCCAGACAAATCAAACGAGTGAAGACAGCCCAGGTGATTAGATGGGTGGAGTCATGTGTGCTCCTGCTTGGTTGGAATGAAAACCTGCAGCCACTTGGCCCTTTCCTGGATCAGTTTGACACATGTGGTTTAAAGGGTTAGTCCATGTTTGGACATGAAGTTGAAACACAAATCTCTTGTCAGTAGAGTGGTGGATTCAGAGCTGTCAGTTTATTCACTGACCCTCATTTACCAAACAATCATAGGATAAAACGTATAAATCGTCTTAGGACAGGGTTCACGTGTGATTCATCAAACGTTGGTTTCTCTCCGATCAGACTGATCGCCTGCTGATAAACAAGGCAGCTGGAAACAAGCGTCCACGCCCTGATATTTATATATAAAATATATAATATATAATCTGTTCAGAGGCCTTGCCTGAGACTTTACCACATCAAAGGACGAATACGGCCAAAAACAGGGTGTTTTTAAAAACTTTTGCACCTTTTTAGTCACATTTACAAAGTCAGTTACAAATAACAAGTCAGAGGAGCCAAACAGGCATTTTACAGAAATACGCAGTGAAATAAAAGTATATAGTTATATATTCAAACCAGTTCAGGGAATATTTTTAATCTGGATCACAGACTTAAAGTTTGGTCACTTTTTAAAACGGAAACTTTAGGAACTGATGACCTGTTCAAGGACCGTCGGAAAGTAAACTAATGTCTGTTTTAGTTTCTTTCTAGAATACATTTTTGGGCGATTTTCTAAAAAGAAAGACAAACAATGGACAATTAATTATTCCAAGGGGCCACATGAGACAGTGAGGAGGCTGCGGAGGGCCGGACCAATACTCTGAACTAAATTCTGCTCAATATTAACTTCATCACTTTATAAAAAGCAGTCAATTATCTGGTTTTGAGCTGCTGCTGGTAAGAATACATGTTATGATAAGACTTGAGTAAGTCAAATATAGCAATAAAAATTGTTTTTTTTTTTAAAAAACAATCATTATCTCACTTTCAATTTATTTTAAACACAATATACATTCAAAGCACTAAAACAATATAGAGCATGTATGTTTTGCAGTAAACCTGCAATTCAAAAAGCAAAAAGAAACAAGTGTTTTTAAATCATAAAACCAGATAGATGAAAACGAGGGACATCTTCACTATAAATTTATAGTTAGTTTTAGTTAGTTTTGTAACCACAAAATACAGTTTCAGTTAGTTATCGTTAGTTTAAAAAAACTCACTCTTCGTTAGTTTTCGTTAACTATAATAACCTTGGTTCCTACCTGTCCTTGTTTCGGGGGGAAATTGTATGTGAGGGGAAGTCAAGCGGAAGCAGTCGTTTCGTGGGGTTTCTCTTGTGCTGTGACCCGTGAAGTGGAATGTTGTATGCTGTCGTGCCGATGTTGGTTATTAAAGAAGATTCAGAATTAACCTTCTGGAGCGTCCAAAAGCTCCAAATAATCCAGACTTGTTAACTCCATCAGACTAGAAAACAAAGCAGCGTGGAGCCCTACTGTAAATTTACCTCTAAAGTTCTGGCTGTAAACTCCATGAGGCCAGTTTCAGTTTGATGATGATATACCAAGTAAAACTGGAGACAAGCTCAAATAGTTTTAGTATAAAATGATAGAACTGGATGGAACCCTCTTATATGTTAGATTTGACACCTTTGGTCACATTTGCAACATTTTTAAAAAATTATTGAGCATGATAGTGTTTTGGAAGTTAAAAAAGATTCAAAATCACATTTTATGTGTGATTATTATAAAAAAGACTCAAAATGACTAAAAAGAGACACAAAATGACTAAAAAAAGACACAAAATGACCAAAAAAGACACAAAATGACTAAAAAAAGATAGAAAATGACCAAAAAAGACACAAAATGACCAAAAAAGACACAAAATAACTAAAAAAAAAAGATACAAAAGGACCAAAAAAGACACAAAATGACCATAAAAGACACAAAATAAGAAGACAGAATGACCAAAAAAACCACAGAAGACACAAAATGACAAAAAAAAGACACAAAATGACCAAAAACGACACAAAAGACACAAATTGACCAAAAAAAGACACAGTAAGACACAAAATGACTAAAAAAAGACACAAAATGACCAAAAAAGAACAAAATAAGAAGACAGAATGACCAAAAAACCCACAGAAGACACAAAATGACCAAAAAAAGACACAACAAACACAAAAAGACACAAATGACCAAAAAAGACACAAAAAAGACATGAAAAGGATTCAAAAATAGACAAAATAGCCCCAGACTCCATAGAGTTAACAAGGTGACAAGGCCACTCAGTGTTTCTGTGCAAGTGTGTGTGTGTGTGCATGCACATACACACCTTAATCACCTTCAAAATAAAAGCACTGCGGTTGTACTGATTTCTGATTTCCGGGTAACGTGGACAGGGACGGCCAACGGGCCGGATGTGGCCCCCGGGCCGCCCCAATGCCCGGTTCTGATCCAGAAGGTTATTAAACACACAGCTGACATCATTCTGTGTTTACAAGAAGAACACAATCACATTCATTCATTCTCCGTCAGTGACGTGTCAGACCTGTGAGACGGGTCCGTCCTGCAGCAGAGAGGCGTCACCTGCAGAGCCAGCTGACTCTCAACCATCCAGACACACACCTCACACACTCCTCACACACACCTCACACACTCCTCACAGCCGCAGCCATGGCAGGATTGCTCAGCACAGTCTTGAGTAAAATCAACATCGGAGAAGACGACCAGGAGAAAGTAGGTGAGTACCGTTTGGACAATATACCCGAAACCAAATCATGTTTCAGTCTGAAAGATTTAGAACAGATGGAGGAAGTACACAGATTGTTTTTCTTTCTTTCTTTCTTTGTTTAAGTAGAAAACACCTGAAGACAAAATAATAATAATAACTGAAATGTGGAGGAAACATGTTTAACCCTCTGGAGTCCACGAAAGCGCCGGAGCACGTCTTGTTCATGACGTCAAAAAAGACACAAAAATGACCAAAAAAGGACACAAAAAGACACAAAATGACTAAAAAAAGACACAAAATGACTAGAAAAAAAGACACAAAATGACCAAAAAAGACACGACACAAAATGACAAAAAAAGACACAAAAAAGACACGAAAAGACATGAAAAGGATTAAAAAATGGACAAAATAGTCCAAGACTCCATAGAGTTAAAGTCAGATTGTGATGAAGTGTTTGTTTTCTGAGTCACACACCTGAAACAAAGTGAGGGAGAAGTTATTGCTCAACATGCTGGAAGAAGTATTCAACAGTCGGTTTATTTTGTATTTATTGTTCCTATTTGTAAGAAACTCTCAAAAGAAACCCAGGACTGTCACCCAGGAGACGTAAAATGACCAAAAGCACTTTTGCCAACATGGTGATTTATTAGTTTAAATGAATACTTTATATTTCTTCTGGTTTATGTTGCTAGTTTGCTATTTATTGTTATTTTATTGATGTTTCTACTTTTGCTGCTGTAACACTGAATATTTGGGTCTAATGAATGAATATTTTACCTTAATACCAGTACTTGTGTTGAGAGAAAGGAGGGATCAGGCTGTGAGTATCTGTAAAACTAATTGAGATTCAGTTCGAGTCTCCAAACGGGTCAATCTACTTCTTTAGTTTACTTTTAAATATTTTGTAATCTCCACCCAGCTGCTGCTGTCAAATCTGATGCAAGAGAAATTCTTATTGGAAATTATTTTAAAGAGTAAAGAAACTCTCAAACTAGAGATAAATATAAGTGTAGTGTAGTTTTCTTTTGTTGGTATTTTAATTTGGTTTTGGTCATTTGTCCTTTTTGGTCATTTTACTTTTTTTCCATTTCCTGGTGAATGTCTTGGGTTTGTTTGACCCATCCACCTCCCCTCCTACTCAACCTAATTGACAATTTTGCTGGAATAACATCTCCAAATGGAGACAGTAGGGCTGTTTCCACTACCGCCCAATACCCAGAATGAGGCGGGTCTCACTCGCCGAAACGCCCCTAATTTGAATACGAGTGATTGGATAGAACGAAATGCGGGATGTGACGTAGTACTCTACACGACAACAACACGCACCATTTGTAAAAGACGGCGGAGCAGTGTTGCCAACTTAGCTACTTTGCTGCTATATTTAGCAACTTTTCAAACCCCCTTAGCGACTAATTTTCAAGAAAGTGACTGGAGACAAATCCAAATCCAAATTTTCTGGTGTTATTGAAGACTTTTGGAGACTCGTTAAGAAGAGTAAGAACGAGTCAAAGCGGCATAGTCCTCCTGCAGCAGTCTCTCCCAGCTGCAGAGCCGGAGTCTGCAAATTGCTAACAGGCTAAAAGTTAGCTCTGTAGCAGTACAGTGTGTATGTGCTGCTGCTGCAGGAGGTGTTGACTTAGCAATCTCTGTTTGTTAACAACAAGCACCGGACACTCTGTGCATAGTTAGCGAAGCCAGTTAATTCACAATCACTATGTTTATGATTAGCGGAGACGCTGTGCATAATTAGGCATGCTGCTTTGTTTATGATCAGCTGCTGACGTTGTGCACAGTTAGCGACGGGGGCCACATTTGAGTCTCCCGTGTTTAACCCGTCATGTGTCACGGTCGAAACTGTTGCAAAGTGATTACGCAACGGTCAAAAACCATAAACCTCCGGAGTCTCTAAATCCCTCTGGGGGCCTTTTAGTAATGGAGACACGCAGAGTGAGCGGCCTTTTGAGAGGGCGTGGCCTGAAACTTTCCCAATGGCCACTTTTCCCCCCTAACGGAAACACAGCTTGTGGTGCCCTCTAGCAGCCGTAGTAATTCAGAGTACGAAGCATAAAGTGTCAGTTAGGGTTAGGGTGGGAGGGAGGTGAGGTGGATGGCTCAAACAAACCAGGACTTTCACCAGCAGATTGACGTTGGTGTCCCATGTGAAACCTATGTTGGCCCTGAGAGCTCACAGCGCTGCAACTTAAGAAAACAAATGCAAATACACAAAACACAAGTGAATTGAGAAAACATCTTCATTAATTTGACAACACAAGCGCAGCATTCAGAAAACGCTGCAAATAGACCACAACACAACACAATAAGAAGGACGGATGCAAATAGAACACAACAGAAGTGTTTCCAGAAGACATAATGATCATTTCACGTTATCACGTTATCATGTTGTAACGTGAAATTATTACTGTATTTCATGATAATTATATTTTCATGATATAACATGGTATATAGCGTTAGCCCGCTAGCCCGTATCAATCACATTGCAGTTAAACAAGTCAATTAAATGAATGATACACGTTTTAGTTGGTCTCTCTCAACGGCACCAAGTTGGTCTTGGTAGCCCTCCTATGCAAGCACGCTATCGATCGGCCGCTAACGTTAGCATGCTATCGATCGGCGGCTAAAGTTAGCACGCTGTGATCGGCCGCTAACGTTAACATGCTATCGATCGGCAGCTAAAGTTAGCACGCTGTGATCGGCCGTTAACGTTAACATGCTATTGATCGCCGGCTAACGTTAGCACTCTATGATCAGCCGCTAATGTTAGCATGCTATCGATCGCGGCTAACGTTAGCGCACTATGATCAGCAGCTAACGTTTGCATGCTTTGTAATGTGAAATTATCACGGTATTTCATGATAATGATATTTTCATGATATAACGTTGAATATAGCGTTAGCCTGCTAGCGTTAACTCGCTAGCCCGTATCAATCACATTGCAGTTAAATAAATCAAATAAATGAATGATACATGTTTTAGTTGGTCTCTCTTAGTGGCACCTGTTTGGTCTTGGTCTTGCTAGCCCTCTTACGCTAGCACGCTATCGATCGGCGGCTAACGTTAGCACGCTATGATCGGCCGCTAACGTTAGCATGCTATCGATCACCAGCTAACAGTACACTATGATCAGCCTCTAACCTTAGCATGCTATCGATCGCCAGCTAACGTTAGCACGTTATGATCAGCAGCTAACATTTGCATGCTTTCGATTGGCTGCTAACGCAAGCTATGATCGTTATACGATATAACGTGACATTATCATTATCTTGAAATAATGCGATAACAGGCCTATAGCAAGCATGTCCAGACGTGTGCATCACTTTTAAGTGTCCTCTGGAAACACTTCTGTTGTGTTGTGGTCTTTGCAGCGTGTTGTCAAATTGATGAAGATGTTTTCTCAATTTGCTTGTGTTTTGTGTATTTGCATGTGTTTTCTTAAGTTGCAGTTGCTGTGAGCTCTCAGGGCCATCTCTTAACTTCCTGCATCATGTTTTTACTGAATGATGTTTGTACTACTACTTCCAGTAGTCACGTCGTCCTCCTAACTACTTCACTTCTAGCATTTACATAATTTATTTCCTGTTTAAACTGTCTTTTAGAGCCCAGAACCAGGAACTGTTTGGCCCTAACCTTAGAGAAGTGCTGACGGAGCACAAATTCAACCAAACTGCAGCTTTTTGTTCCAGCTGTGAACCTTAAGATGTCCTGCAGCTGGTAGGGGTGCTGTGTTAGAGACACTGAGGATCAGATGCAACAGAACTGGATTATGGCGTCTGCATTGCACATAATTTAAAGTGTAAAGTCTTGTTATTTGTACCCAGATTGGTGAGACAAGGTTGCATTAACTATATGTCAGACGTTTGACTTATTTGACGTAGAACTGTTATAGTCGTACGTCACCATTTTAGCAACAACCATCTTTTCACATCTTTGTCAAAAGATCTTTGGTAAACAGTGTGGCTTGCCAACATTATAAGGAAATGACTCAGTAAAATGAAATATAGAAATGTGTCAGAACTCAGGTTTATTTTGTCTTTAAATACTCCAACAGGAAACCCCCCCCCTATTGGTTTTGGTTGTTTCTGTGATCATATTTGGCCACTTAAATGTCACTACCTGTACATCATAGTGTGACCTCACCAGGTGCTAAGGAACTTAACTGCTCTTTGTTCTGCAGTGGGGTTCGTCGGGGGCATAATAGATCATGTGATTGGAGATAAGAAGGCAGAAAACGGAGATGAGAAGGCAGGATTCGGTATCGGAGACGTCCTCAAACTCGTCGGTGGAAACAATGACGACAAGAAGGGAGGACCTGATGAGGGAGACCTCCCTGCTGGTGAAAAGGAAGATGACAAGAAAGGAGGATTTAGTTTAGATGGCGCACTCAGCGGTGGAAACAATGACGACAACGAGAAGGGAGGAGGACTGGATTTGGGAGACCTCCTCGGTGGTGGAAACAAAGATGACAAAAAGAAGGAAGGAGGACTGGATTTGGGAGACCTCCTCGGTGGTGGAAACAATGATGACAAAAAGAAGGAAGGAGGACTGGATTTGGGAGACCTCCTCGGTGGTGGAAACAATGATGACAAAAAGAAGGAAGGAGGAATGGATTTGGGAGACCTCGGTGGTGGAAACAATGATGACAAAAAGAAGGAAGGAGGACTGGATTTGGGAGACATCCTCAGTGGAGGACCTAATGTTGGCGACTTCTTCAGTGGTAAAACCAATGACGACAAGAAGGGAGGACAGGATGAGGGAGGCTTGTTCGGCAGTGGAAGCGACAAGAAGGAAGAAGGAGGCGGAGCAGGTGGAGGAGGAGGAGGTGAGTTCTTCACAACAGCACCCTAAAATTACTTAAAACACATGTTTGCATACCCAACCATCTGCGCCGAATGGGCATTTTTCACTAAAATAACGTGTGATCACCAGAGAAGTCAGATCGTTTAGAAATATCAGATTTGCACAATGTAAAAAACAACAGCCTGTGAGACTGTCATCACAGGGTCTCAGCGCCAGGTTGCAAAGCTCCAAAATGTTGTAACAATGAGGACTGGGTCGCACAGGCCCCGTAGATTGGCGAGCCACATGCTACAACAACAGAAGAAGAGAATAGTGTCCGCTATGTGAGCCACTTTGACCGCAATTAATTTCCATCTTTTGATTAGCCGTTCCTCGTCCACTGCAGCGCTTTCAGCACGCCCGACAGAAGTTCAGCTCAAAAAGGCAAGCTGGATGGCGCTGCACTGCTCACGGACAGTTACAACATTCCAACTGGAAACAAGATTGATGCTCATCATGCTCAGTTAACTCTTTGTAGTTTTGGTCTATTTTGCCGGTTTCTGACTCCTTCTCATCCTGTCTGTATATAAACAACCTCACCTCTATGACCTGACCATTATTCTTCACTCTGACCAACTGGATCAACATTTAGAACCAAAAAAACATAAAATCTGATTTAGAAAATTACGTTTTTTACTCTCAGTGAAGAATTTTAAATGTTGGTTCCAAATCTAACATCTAGTTCTATACATCTATATTTTAAACTAAAAATATTTGACCTCATCTCCGGTTTTACTTTACTCTATCGTCATTAAACACAAACTGGCCCCTTGGCGTTCAAAGTAGAACTTTAGAGGGCAGCTGACGGCAGGAAACAGCTGCTGAAGGTTTTAGTTTGGTCAAGTGGCGATACTGCATCTGAGGGAAATAAATGACAATAATAATAATGACAATAACAATAATTAGCGATGGGGCGTGTGGCAATAGTTCCACTCAAAACGCAGGTGATTTTTCCCCATTAAATATGGTGATTTTTGCTCAAACTAGATGTTTGCCGCTGGTTCTAATACTCTAATCTATATCTAACAGATGTGATTTTCCTCATTTTTTTCTGGATTCTTCTAATATTGTCTTGTGACTTTCCTCAGGAGGACTGGACATGGGGAAAGCCTTGGGAGGACTCTTCGGTTAGACTCCCTGCAGATCATCACAGAGAAACAGCTGCGGGACGATCATTACCGTCAATATTTACAAATGATTTATCTTTTCTTGCATTCACAGGAAACGTGACTTTAAATAAAATAATAATCAAAAGTATAATATAACACGCACCAGGTCATAACTACTTGTTGAAATATATTGAAATAAATGCCTTTGTGTTTATGTTTTCTCTCCAGTGTTACATCATGATCTGTACTGAGGGAATATGTTATATATGAAACATTATTAAACTGGCTTGATTTTTAAAACACAAATGAATAAATCTTTGCTGCCACCTGCAGGTGACCTGGATTTGTGTCATTAATTCAGTTAAAGTTTAATTATCACATTAAATAAATCTAAACTATTTTATTTAATATAAATATAAATTTGACTTTTTAAAAAAAATGTCTTCATTAATCCAACAGCTTCTTTAATTCAGAAATAAAGATTTTTACAAACAAAACATGATGAGTTAATGAAATCTACTTTTAGATTGTAGAAATACTGTGAAGGAAAATTAATTTGAAATTATTTTGATGGTCAGTGCGAGCTAATCGTGTTAATGATTATTTTTAAGAAGGAAGAGTTTTATGTACATAAATATGACTCTTTACATTTACATTTATATAAATGTAATTTCATCATTAATTATAAAATATTAATGCATCTTTATACTAATTATCATCACTAAAAGTGTCAGAAGGCATCTCAAAGCCATTTAATTAACTATATTTGATATATATATATATAATATTATATTATATATATATATATATATATATATTAATATAATATTTAATATTCTTTATATTTATTTACCATTACTAAAAGTGTTTAAAGGGCATCTCAAAGCTATTCATATTTGATCTATATTTATTATGATTAATATTGTTTTAATTATATTATTAACATGTATGTGTTTTCAGCATAAAAAGGCAATAAAATATTTGAATAAATTATATTACTAACATTTCCTTAGATATATAATATCTACTTATCTATGAAAAATATTTAAAAGGTATCTAAAAGCTATTTATTTATTTTTATTTTTTATTTTTTTGATTTATTATAATTAATGAGTTATTTTAATTATCTTTCACTAAAAGGGACTTTCATGTTGCTGTCAGCTGCACCTCACAACAACAACAACAACATGCAAATAATGAAGAGAGAGACAGAGAGACAGAGTGTGTGTGTGTGTGTGTGTGTGTGTGTGTGTATATATGTGTGTGTGTGTGTGTGTGTGTGTGTGTGTGTGTGTGTGTGTGTATGTGTGTGTGTGTGTGTGTGTGTGTGTGTGGAGCAGGTGGAACAGGTTGGTTCTGTCTGCAGCAAACTGAAAACCTGATTCCTCGTCGGCCAATGGGGAGCGAGATACCTGAGAGGGGCGTCGCCTGAGAGAGACGAGGCTTCAGGCTTAGCTGCACCTGTGAGAGGACACACTGAAGACTGTCTCATCACACACAGACACAGAGAGACAGACAGAGAGACACAGAGAGACAGACAGAGAGACAGAGAGACAGACAGAGATGGAGAAATGGATTGCTGGAAAAATCGGTGAGTAGAGGGGGAGGGGGACAGATTTGTGTTGTCCTCGTTCTGATTTGCATGTCTGTCGTCAGGGGAATCTTCTGTATCTGTAAAGTGTTTAAACTGTTCTAATCCTTTCTAAAACTCAATTATCGATATCTATAATCGACTATATTAAAAGTCCTGTTTGAGGTTCAGAGAGCATGGAAACGAGTCACCAGCCCCGAGGAGTTTCAGGGTGGAGACAGATTGTCTGATAGGATTTGTTCTGTTTCAGTTCCATCTGAAAAGTTTTTTATCGTCACTCGAGGCTCATGGTGTGTTTGTTTTATCTGCTGCCAGCTGACACACTGCAGAAGAGGGTTAGGGCCAGGTAGAAGAAATAATTAATGAGAGGAGGGGAAACATCATGATGCAATTTGAGTAAAAAAGGAGGAAGGATGAGAAAAAAATTACAATGTATCAATGTATGAATGAAGTCAACTTTTTGAGTTCGGCAAAAAGTGGGCATGTCAGTAAAGAGGAGACTCGTGGGTTATCAACATAAAGTGGGCATGTCAGTAAAGAGGAGACTCGTGGGTTATCAACATAAAGTGGGCGTGTCTGTTAAGAGGAGACTCGTGGGTTATCAACATAAAGTGGGCATGTCAGTAAAGAGGAGACTCGTGGGTTATCAACATAAAGTGGGCATGTCAGTAAAGAGGAGACTCGTGGGTTATCAACATAAAGTGGGCGTGTCTGTTAAGAGGAGACTCGTGGGTTATCAACATAAAGTGGGCATGTCAGTAAAGAGGAGACTCGTGGGTTATCAACATAAAGTGGGCATGTCTGTAAAGAGGAGACTCGTGGCTTATCAACATAAAGTGGGCACATCTGTTAAGTGGAGACTAGTGGGTTATTAACATAAAGGGCGTGTCTGTTAAGGGTAGACTCGTGAGTTATTAACATAAAGTGGGCATGTCTGTAAAGAGAAGACTCGTGGGTTATCAACATAAAGTGGGCACATCTGTTAAGTGGAGACTAGTGGGTTATTAACATAAAGGGGCGTGTCTGTTAAGGGTAGACTCGTGAGTTATTAACATAAAGTGGGCATGTCTGTAAAGAGGAGACTCGTGGGTTATTAACATAAAGTGGGCATGTCTGTAAAGAGGAGACTCGTGGGTTATCAACATAAAGTGGGCATGTCAGTAAAGAGGAGACTCGTGGGTTATCAACATAAAGTGGGCGTGTCTGTTAAGAGGAGACACGTGGGTTATCAACATAAAGTGGGCATGTCAGTACAGAGGAGACTCGTGGGTTATCAACATAAAGTGGGCACGTCAGTAAATAGGAGACTCGTGGGTTATTAACATAAAGTGGGCATGTCAGTAAAGTGGAGACTCGTGGGTTATCAACATAAAGTGGGCATGTCAGTAAAGAGGAGACTCGTGGGTTATTAACATAAAGTGGGCATGTCTGCTAAGAGGAGACACGTGGGTTATCAACATAAAGTGGGCATGTCTGTAAAGAGGAGACAGATATTTAGAGGTCACAGCGATGGCCGGCCGTCCCGCCGATCTCTTCACATTAATGTGTGTGACACTGTCTGTTCTGCAGGAGACATGGTGGAGGATCGGGTGAAGAAACATCTGGGTGTCGATGACAAGGACAAGGACAAGGACAAGGACGATGATAAGGGATTCTTCTCAAAGATCTTTAACAAAGACGACGACGATGACGACGACAGGGGCAGAAGGAAGCAGAGGGACGACGACGATGACGATAGGGGGGGATTCTTCTCCAAGATTCTCGGCAGGGACGATGATGACGACAACGACCGGAGGAGAGACCGGGACCGGGACCGGGACAAAGATGACGATCAGAGTTTCTTCTCCAAGATCTTTGACAGAGACGACGATGACGACCACAGGGGCAGAGAGAAGAAATCCGGATTTGCAGGTCTCTTCAGTGAGCAGCAGGGAGCTGGCGCTGGCTGCGAGGGAGCACCAGGAGGAAATGCGGCAGGCGGAGGGTACCCAGGAGGTAGTGCGGGAGGCGGAGGGTACCCAGGAGGTAGTGCGGGAGGGGGAGGGTACCCAGGAGGTAGTGCGGGAGGCGGAGGGTACCCAGGAGGAAGTGCGGGAGGTGGAGGGTACCCAGGAGGTAGTGCGGGAGGCGGAGGGTACCCAGGAGGTAGTGCGGGAGGCGGAGGGTACCCAGGAGGAAGTGCGGGAGGTGGAGGGTACCCAGGAGGAAGTGCGGCAGGCGGAGGGTACCCAGGAGGAAATGCGGCAGGCGGAGGGTACCCAGGAGGAAGTGCGGCAGGCGGAGGGTACCCAGGAGGAAATGCGGCAGGCGGAGGGTACCCAGGAGGAAGTGGGGCAGGCGGAGGGTACCCAGGAGGAAGTGCGGCAGGCGGAGGGTACCCAGGAGGATCAGGTATGTACGGAGAGAAGCCCGACCCGTTCACTTAGGCCTCCACATGTCAAGTCTGCTGGACTCTGAGCTTTATGCAAACAAACATCCTTCGTCTGTTGGACATTTTGGTCATTTTTTTCTCATAAATTTTAGATTTTTTTTTCTCTTACATAAATTTAAAAGATTGAAAATTTATGCATAGGTTTTTTTTCGTAATTTGTAACTTTTTTTCAGAAATTTGTGGGGGGTTTTCTTGTAAATTTTAGATTTCTTTCTCGTCAATACATTAAAAATCATAAATTTGTGCATTTTTTTTCGAATCTGAGATTTTTTAAAAATGTATTTTTTTGGGGGAATTTGTGACTTTTTTCGCAAATTTGTGATTTTTTTTCTCGTTAATACATTTTTAAATCTTAAATTTGTGCATTTTTTTCCATAAAGTTGTGCATTTTTCTAATAAATTTCTAATTTTTTTCTTGTAAATTTTAGGTATTTTTCTCATAAATACAAAAAATCGTAAATTTTTGCATTTTTTTCGGAATTTGTGCGTTTTTTTTTTTATCACCTCTGACTTCCCACAACAGGTCGACCATGTAAATAAACTTTTTACATGAAAGTATAGCCATATCTTACACATTTTACCTGTCTATGGGAAGGTCTCCTCAGCAAATATAAGACGCAGTTTGTACTAATTCAGCCAGTAATAACTGTGTTTTGTTCTGTTGCAGATTTGTTTAATGATCTACTGAATTCTGCTGACAAGTCGTCTCAGAGGAAATAAACCACGGAAACCTGCACAACTACAACCTGCTCTCTGAAGATCCTGATCCTGCTTAAAAGACTGAGAAAAATATGTTCCTCACATTTAATGCATAACGTTTCTCTAATGTGTTTCTGTTAAGTGCAAAATATCTTAATTCCTTCTGTTATTGGCAAATAGATTTGTTTTTTTTAACATATCTTGTCTTTAAAGGTTTGCCAAAAATCTTCTGTTTATCGTAGAAAGAAACTGTAAAACAGGCATTATTGTGGGAGTTTGAACTTTCCCTCACTCCTATTTATTGATTAATTAATTAATACAAAAATTCAAACTACAAACTGTGGGATTATGAGTTTTACATTTGAATTTGCAGGCAACAACTGCAACATTTTGATGTGCATAAAGCTGTCACCATAACTATTTCTGTTAGACGAATATTGTCCCAGAATTGATCCAAATAAACTATATCATTGTAATTTTAAGACCAATTAATGCTGCAAATATATAACAGAATTATAATGCAAGTACTCCCTTTGAAAGAGTAACGAACTTTTAATCTTTGTCTGGTAAATTTTATAATTTCAGAGAATATCTGAGGTTGTCTGTCAAACATCATGTCGGATAAAGTGTTGGAGACATTATTAATAAAACAAACACAATGGGAGATACTGTGGTCAGACACCATTCTCTTGCTCATGTCCACATATCTTACATTATTATCCTCTTCATGGAATTAAAATGTTGTTAGTGCTGCCTGTGTTTTTAGTAAATGTTACCTTAGGTAATAACTAAGAGGTTCAGGGGGAAATAAAGTGATTTAATTAGGTCATTTGGATGCATTATATAAATCTGGTGACGCATAATGATATATAATAAAGGCAAAATGTATTTAAAGTTTGGTGATTTATTATTAATAAAATACTTTATTGATAAGGTGATATGAGAGTTGACTTTAATATTGTAACATACAGCAGATCATACAGCTCATTTACATTTTATTATCTGAACCGACTCATTGAGCAAAACAGTAAAAATTTATTTTTAAAAGAAATTAATAAACCAGGTATATACGTTTGTTTGCAGATGATGTAATGTTTTATTTATGTAACGCACAGAGATATTTCCAGTGTTATCAAGATCATATTTTAGTCCAAGGCTCTAAGTCAAAGTTAAAATCTAAAATCTGTAAATGTTCCAATGGATGACTCAGATTATTATTATTATTATTATTATTATTATTATTATAATGTAATAATCTGGTGTATCACAAAAACATTTTTTATAGACAATTAATCTCTATAAACAGATATCTCAAAGGGTCTCAGAGTCGTCAAATGACCAACCACCCGGGTACCTGGACCGGCTCCTGGTCCGTCTGAACAGCAGGTCCTGGTCCGCCCGAACAGCAGGTCCTGGTCCCCCTGATCAGCAGGTCCTGGTCCCCCGATCAAGAGGTCCTAGCCCCCCTGATCAACAGGTCCTAGTCCCCCTGATCAACAGGTCCTGGTCCGGCTGATCAGCTGGTCCTTGTCCGCCTGATAAGCAGGTCCTGGTCCGACCGCTCAACAGGTCCTGGTCCCCCGATCAATAGGTCCTGGTCAACATGATCAACAGGTCCTGGTCCGGCTGATCAGCTGGTCCTGGTCCGCCTGAATAGCAGGTCCTGGTCCACCTGATCAGCAGGTCCTGGTCCGACAGATCAACAGGCCCTAGTCCCCGATCAACAGGTCCTGGTCCGGCTGATCAACAGGTCCTGATCCGACCGATCAACAGGTCCTGGTCCCCCCGATCAACAGGTCCTGGACCCCCCGATCAACAGGTCCTGGTCCGGCTGATCAACAGGTCCTGATCCGACCGATCAACAGGTCTTGGTCCCCCCGATCAACAGGTCCTGGTCCCATCAGCCCGGGAGCTGCAGGTCCAGCAGCGTGAAGTCCTGATCGATGGGGACGCTGTTCTCGTCGCAGAGGAAGTGGCTCCGGACTGTGATGACGAAGGTTTTCCTCGGGGGGGCGAGGAGGGTCTGGATCCTCTCTGCTGCCACCTGGATGTGTTTCACCTCGGAGCCTGGAGCTGAGAGAGCAACACAGCTTTCTGTCCGCCTCAGATTTTCTCTAAAATATCTTTATCTCTTTACATTTTATCAATGCAGAAAAAAACAAATTATATAATATTAATATTATCATAATATTTTGTTGGTTTAATGGTTTAATATAAATTCTACAATTTCATTAGTTAGAGATTCCTTTTTTTTTTACTGGAGTAAAGCAGCTTGAGAATAAACTCCAGTTTGTCTTTACTCCTCCCTGAGTCTCACCAGAGCTCCTGTGGAGTTTATCAGGAGGAGCCTCGAGGATCTTCTGCAGCGGGACAGGAGGAACCTGAACACACACCTGGGTACAGCCCCGCCCCCTCACTGTCAGCACCGCAGGCCTGAAACACACACACACACACACACACACATATATATTAATATTTACTGTAATAAAACACAGGATTGCCTAAAAAAATCAAATAAAACAATTCTCCTCATGTCATTTTATTTATTTTTTGTCTTTTTTGAATATAATTTGTGTTGAATCCAGCTTAAAGTTTTTCACATAAAAATAGACAAATACTTTTAATCACTGAATTATTCAACACAGCACAAAAAAATACAAAGAAGACACTTTAAAATAATTTCGGTATAATGTGGTGTACCCCAGGGTTAGACCTGACATACAGTCATAGAAAAAAATATTAGACCACCATTGTTTTCTTCAATTTCTTGTTCATTTTCCATGGTTTTCTTGATAATGAGTTTGTTTATTATCAAGAAAACCATGGAAAATGGTTAGATATCAGCTCTCAAATGAAACTCATATGAGCTATTTTTGTTGTTATCGTTATATTTGTCCAAACGAATGCACCTTTAGCTGTATCAGGCATTAAAATGAACAAGAAACTGAAGAAAACAAGTGCGGTCTAATCATTTTTTCCATGACTATAAATATAATATACATTATAATATAAATAATGTGGTGTACCTCAGGGTAAAACCTCATCAGGGCCTTCATGTTTATCACGTTAAAAATTTAATTTAAAAAAAAAATGTTTTAGGGCTCCTTCTACAATAGAACAGTTGTGATATATTTGTGGTGTGCCTCAAGGTTTAAGTTCAGGGCCTTTCCTGTTTTATCACATAGAACATTTGAAAAAAATAATAAATAAACTGTATGTACTGACTAATGTTCCTGGGTCTACCTGTAGTAGGGCCTCAGGCCGGTGTGGGGCAGGCAGGGGTAGCACGGCCCGTAGATGCCGTTGGCGTCGGTGTCGAGCTCGGCGGAGCAGCGGCCACAGCCGGTGTAGGTGACATCACCGCTCAGCGCCGACAGGATACCGTCCAGCGGCGTGGAGCTGTCCAGGGCGGGCTGAGGTGCATTCTGGGAGTGCGGAGAATTCCGGAAACGAAAGGCGACGACCTGAACTCTGAGCTCCACCTCACCTGGGGAGGAGACGGGACACGGGGTGTGCCTCAGGGGTTAGTTTTAGGACCTTTACTTGTTATTAAACTGGACAATCTAGTTATTCCTGTTGTGTCCCTCAAAGTTTTCATCACATGGTGTAATGTGTTATAGCTGTGGTGTGCCCCAGGGTTGAATTCTAAGGCCTATACTCTTATTATAGCAAAGCAAGAGCTCCCAACAGCAAAGTTCTATAACTGAAATAAAAAACAAAAAGAAACAACTAACGAAAACTGTATTGTGTGGTTTCAAAACTAACGAAAACAAACTAAAATTATAGTGAAAATGTCGTTTTTGTCTTTGTCGACTTTCTGGTTGATCTGTTTTTATTTAGCTCCGACTAAACAGCGGATAAGAATGGATGATAAAAGGAAATAAAGGCAAAAATTGTGACCTTTTTGAGTCTTGCACCCAATAAATACATTAAAACTAACAAAAACTAAACTAAAATTAAGCATCTAAAAAAAAGTAATAAATACTAACAAGCTCACTCTAAAAACGAATTAAAACTAAACTGAATTTGAAAACACAACGATATTAAACCTAAAACTAATGAAAAATCCAAAACCATTCTAATCTTGATGCAGATATCAGTTTACAGAGAGTCTGGAGAAGTGCACAGGCGACTTATTTCAGACTCACCGCTGTATTTCTGAGACAGCAGCGTGTCCAGGTCAAGCTCCAGACTGCTGCTGTTTCCTGTTCGGACGAGTCGAGGCTGGAGAAAGTCCTGCGCCCGGCGGCTGGCCGGGTCCAGAGGCCGGACGGAGCTCCAGGGGGTGGAGTGCAGCTCAAGGAGGTCAGAGGTCGAACCCTCCCTCACCAGGAGGACGTGGAAGTCCCAGACAGCCGCTGAAGGAGCCGAGGAGTTAGGGTGTTTCTGTGATTCAGGCTACATACATATATATATATATATATATATGTGTGTGTGTGTGTGTGTGTGGCCTCTTTGTGTGTGTTTGCGTACCTCTGTCTCTGCTGAAGCGTGGCAGCCAGTCCACAGCTGATCCCCACAGCAGCAGCGCCCCCTGGTGGCCGTCCGGCTGCTCCACAGTCAGAATGGCCTGCAGCTGGAGAGCCGACCGGCAGCGAGACTCCGCCTCTCTCCGCCACGCTGACAGACGTACGTTTAATAAACATCATCTTCAGAATCAACAAAACATCCAAAGCATTCTACAGTCATCAAAGGTGTTCCACAGGGACCAGACCTGGATCAGACCTGGGACCAGACCTGGATCAGACCTGGGATCACATCAATCTATCGAGTTCTATGCTGATGACACTCTCAAAACTCTCACAGTTTAAACTGAGTTTGAATATTGTCCAGAAATATCCATTCAAAGCTTGTGTTGATAAAACCAAACAGTAAGTTTCTTATTTCAAATACTTTGAACAGATTTGTTCTTCATGTCGTAATTTCTGCTCCATATTTTAGTCTTTTAATCCTGTAAGGATTTTTCCAATTAACAGAAAATATGTGTTTTCTCCACAAATTTTACATACTGAAGTATTGTCATGCCTCTCCTGTCCTCTCCTCTCTGCTCTGTGTAAACAGCCTCTCCTGTCCTCTCCTCTCTGCTCTGTGTAAACAGCCTCTCCTGTCCTCTCCTCTCTGCTCTGTGTAAACAGCCTCTCCTGTCCTCTCCTCTCTGCTCTGTGTAAACAGATTCTCAGTGAATATTTGTCACGTGACCGTTGGTCTCAGCAGAATCAATCATGTCTTCAGTGTCTCTGAGGAGAATTTAATGTTTTTAACAGGATCTGGTTTATTTTAAATGACACATGGAGAATAAAGAGATTCTGACACAAATATCAACATTTTAACACAAGTTTTGGTCACTTTTTATAACCGACGATTCGTTCAATGACCGTCTGAAAGTTCAAACTCTGATGACGAAGTCTCGCCGGCAGGTTGCTGCGGTTCAGAGATTTTAATTGTTTGTCACCTGACACACAACTTACCTGCACTGATGTGTTTGTGAGTAACGCGCAGCAGAGCGTGGACCAGCGTGTTGACCCTCAGAGCCCTCAGGGCGGCGTAGGGGAGGCGGTTCAGGTCCTGTGGCGGTCGGAAGTTCAGAGACACAAGCAGGGGGCGCCGCTCCCGGAGAAAGCTACACAGAGAGCTGAGAGCGCCGGCGTTCACGTGGCGAGGAGCTGAAGAGAGAGAGAGAGAGAGGACTGAACCTGAGGTCGGAGGAGAGAGGCTGCTGATTGGTCGCTGGTTGGGCTCACCGCGGTCGTACCTGGCGGCGAGGCGGCGGCGGTGATCTGCCCCAAGTTGAGCAGTTTGCTGCTGAAGGTGGACTGCAGCACCGTCTCTCCTCTCCACCGGTCTTCGTTCAGCTGCAGGCCTGATGGAGACAGCGAGGCGTGCCCGGCGTCCGTTATGACAACACAGAAGTTCAAACATTGTGAACACGTTTTAGCCAATCAGTCAGACTGCTTGCTGTGGTATTACTGTATTTGTATTTGATTCTATTTAGTGGTTTTCACCTGACAGGCCTGAGTCACTTAAGCTGAAATTGGCCTGTTAAAAGGCTTTTTTTCTAGTTGGGGGTGTGGTCTAGCGCCTTTATAACTATACTTTAAGCTGAAAATCTCCAGTGCATTTTTTATTTTTGAGGAACTACCTGGCTTCTGGTTTCTGGTGTAGTATAGGCTTTAAATTTGCTTTTCTGCTTGCTGTGGTATTGCTGAAAACAAAACAAAACAAAACAAAAAACTCTTCTTCTTTTCTCTTCTTCTCTTCTTTAACATATAGCACTCCTGTAGCGATTACAGTTAGCTCTTAAAGTTCTGTACTTACTTGATTCCTGTGGTCTGAGTCTAGTACCATCAAGTTGAATGGACTTATTGTAAGTCGCTTTGGACAAAAGCGTCAGCTAAATGACATGTAATGTAATGTGTTTCTGTACCTGTGATGAGCAGGACGTCTCCCGGACTGACGGTCAATGCCCAGAAGGCCGCTCGCCGCCACAGCACCACCTTCATCTCAGCGCACGACTGGTCCGTCACCACGATGGACGCCAGAGGGACGGAGGTCCCTGCAGCCTGGCCGGACCGCACCTGTAATCCAACAGGTCCTATTATCTGACCGGTTTCGGGCTTTGATCAACGTGTTTGTTTTTGTAAGATTCCTCATACACCCCTATGGTATTCGTTGTCATGGTTATGATCCAAGGTCATTTTAAACCTCTAAACCTCAGCATCCCGGCGGGTGGTTCTCTCTGAAACGTCATGTGACAAATATTCACTAAAAATCTGTTTACACAGAGCAAAGAGGAGAGGACAGGAGAGACTGTTAACACAGAGTAGAGAGGAGAGGTCAGGAGAGGCTGTTTACACAGAGCAGAGAGGAGAGGACAGGAGGGGCTGTTTACACAGAGCAGAGAGGAGAGGACAGGAGGGGCTGTTTACACAGAGCAGAGAGGAGAGGACAGGAGAGGCTGTTTACACAGAGCTGAGAGGAGAGGACAGGAGAGACTGTTTACACAGAGCAGAGAGGAGAGGACAGGAGAGGCTGTTTACACAGAGCAGAGAGGAGAGGACAGGAGGGGCTGTTTACACAGAGCAGAGAGGAGAGGACAGGAGAGGCTGTTTACACAGAGCAGAGAGGAGAGGACAGGAGAGGCTGGAAACTCTTGATAGATAGATAGATAGATAGATAGATAGATAGATAGATAGATAGATAGATAGATAGATAGATAGATAGATAGATAGATAGATAGATAGATTACTTTATTCATCCCCGAAGGGAAATTCGGTTGTCACAGCAGTCCGGTATTCAAGTACAATAAAATACAATAGAATAAAATACTGAGGTAGCATAAATAAAAACAACAATAGAAAAAAAACACAGAACAGAACAAGAACAAGGACCCTTAAGAAGTTAAGAAAAGAACATCATCAGTTGGTAGGATGGTTGGCAAGATGATGGTAATAATTAAACTGGTGATATGATGGCAACAATGCTATAATGACTAGACGGTATATAATAATAATAATAGTACAGTATATAATATAATATAATATAATATGTAATAGTAGATAATAAACAATATAAAAGTAAAATGAAAAAATATAAATAGAGTAATTACAAGTAAAGTAATATAATATATAATATATAATAATAATAGTAATAATAATAATACATAAGGCCGGTAAGGCCGGTATAATAATAATAGTAGTATATTACAGTATATAGTAATAATAGTAATTTTTTTATTTCTAAAAAAAATTCTATTTTATTTCTAGTTATTTACAACATTTGAGACACTTTGGGCACTCGGAGCTGCAGGACTTATAGATTTATGTAGATTTATAAGTTGCAGTGAAACACGAGGACACAGAGAGGAGAATAAGAGTAAAGGACGTCCTGCAGCTTCTCGTTGGGGTTCAGAGGGTTAAAGTGACGAACTGGAAACGATCTGCGCTCACCTTGACCTCCTTCAGGTAACAGGGGTGGACCACCGCCACCAGGACCGAGTACCTCGCCCCCTGTCTGTCACAGCGGCTCAGCAGTGTGGTGCGGCCTCGCAGCCCGTCGGTGGCGGTGGTGGCGGTGGCGGTGGCGGTGCTGCTCGACGCTTCGGCCCCGAGGTCCTCTGACACTCGAGCTCTCTTCAGGTCCGGGGATTTGGGGGGCGAGTCCTGCTGCTGCACAGCCTCCTGGGAGCACAGCACGCCGTCTGCTGTGGCCTCGACGACTACGCCGCCGTGCTCCGCCCTTGGGGTCGGGCACGGGTGGCTGAACAACTCGCCGGAGGCTGCAGGCGACAACGACGGGGGCGCCGGGCTGAAGAGCTCCGGCGTGCTGGAGGAGACGGACGGAGGCGTTTGGGTGTGTTGGGGCGGGGTTTGAGGAGGCGGGGTTTGAGGAGGAGGGGCTTGAGGAGGCGGGGTTTGAGGAGGCGGGGTTTGAGGAGGAGGGGCTTGAGGAGGCGGGGTTTTCTCTGGGCTTGTTGCTGATTGGACGCCACACCTGCCTCTCAGGATTAACGCCTGGCTCAGAGTCCAGGTGGCGAGAAAGTGAGTCTGTGAGGACAGAGGGGGGTCAACGGCTGGGGACTGGGGTTTGGAGCAGTGTGGAGGTCCAGGTCCTGGTTCTGGTTCTGGTTCTGGTTCTGGTCCTGGTTGAGCTAAAGGGAAACAGCGGTCCAGATACTCACGAAGCGAAGCCGAACACTGAGCTTCCTGTCCAGGATCCCCCTTTGCAGGTCTTTGGAGATCCTCCTGGTCTCCGGCTCTCGGCGCCCGTCCTTCCCGCCCACGTGGCGTCCAATCAGCTTCAGGGGATGAGTCGGTGTTGGTTTCATGGTCCTGGATCTGGAAACGTGTTGATTGATCTTCGGTTCTTCCCTCGTCTGGAAAAAAACAAAATTATTTGTAAGTTTTCAATTGATTAAGTAAAACATTTTGCTGTGATTGATGGATTTGGGTTGTTTTTTTCACCTTAACAGTGACACTGAACACTAGTCTCTACAGAGGGTCCCTGAACGCCTCACCTGCTGCCGGTCTCAGGTGTCCGTCCTGCCAGCTGAGCTCCAGGTGTCTCCACCCGGCTCCCTGCGGCCCGGCTCCGGAGCCCGAGGCTGGGCCTGAGGAGGCCGGGGGGGCCCCCAGGAACACGTGGATCTTCTTCCGCTCACACATCTGTCTGTTCATTCAAAAAGATTCACTCAGTCATTATAATAAGTCAGTTATGTTCTCTTTTTATGTGATCATTTCTCTGCATGATAACTTTCATTCTGTTTATTAATGTTCCTGTTATTAATAAGCCATAAATAAATAATTAATATTGTAATGCTTCATTCAGACTTGTGAAGTTTATTTTGTTTTTAGATAATAATGACTTATACTTGTGTTTTTAAAACTGACATTTTCTGACAGGTTTATTGTGTTTTATTATGTCTTTTTTGTTTTAAATTTCTAGGATTTTAATTATAATAATTATTATATTTACTTTATTGCGGGGTTTTTTAAGCATTTTTTTTTAGTTTTATACTTTTACTTCTGCATCTTTGCAGGTTTATTATGCCTTTATTACATAGTTATAGTCACTGATATTATTTAAGATATTTGTTTGGAACATATAACTAATATTAATATTTTTGGGGGTGTTTTATCTGGTTATTTTTGTATATTTTACTGATATTATTTAAGATATTTTTCAGTATATCTTACTTGTTTTTAATTTGGATATTTTAATTGTTTTGTGTACGTCACCTATATGTGTGGGTTGTTTTTGATGAGATATGCAGCTGGATGTTTGTTTGAACCTCCCTGAAATATTTAATAAAATAATAAAAGCACTTTGTTTATTAGAAAGCTGAACTTTATAGTAAGCAGCACAAAAGAGCAGAAGCAGAGCGCTGACTGACCAGTTTCTGCCTTTTCTGCAGCGACTAATGGAGGAAATGTCTATAAACTTCATGCAGCAGATGACAATTCAACAAAAACTTAAATGCTGCAACATAAAAGCACAAGCTGCACCTGAATGCACCATGAAGTTCTAAAATCTGGTTTGTTTGGTTTTGGAGACGCTTCCACTGAGACGAGCTCTCGCTGACCAGACTCCACCGGGATAAATGGAGATTTTAGATTTATTAAGCGTTGCATAAGTTAATAACTTAATAACTTTTATCACTTTAAAAACAAAATGTTCTTGTGTCAGATCTTACACAAGCATGACTGTGCAGAAACACACAACATGCCTCCATCACACCAGCTCTCTCCACCAATCACAGCGCAGCATGCCGGGGGAGGACTCACTCACATACAGGCTTCACAAAATATTTTTCTATACATCAAGTCAGAAGTTTATCATTATTATCTTTCTATGCAGTTTACACATGATTACTCCACTCCATTTTTAGAAAGTAAAGTAGTTGTTTACTGCTGATTTAATGTTCTGTTAATATATTAATACATTTTAAAGTAATAAACAATTCTATTTCCACACATTTTGCTGAAATGTAAGACATACTTTCTGACACATTTTTGCAAATTTTACTGAAATTATTTAAGACATTTTTCAGGTATTTTTAAAAATAATTTTACTGAAATTCTTCAGGTATTTATTTGATAATTTTACTGACATTTTTCAGGTTCATTTTTTTAAATTTTTATATTTATTTTACTGAAAATATTTTTCAGGTACATCTTACCAGTATTCATCTGGATATTTTCCTTATTTTTTGTATATTTTTCTGACATCATTTAAGATATTTTTAAGGTATATCATAATAATAATAATAATTAATACATTTGTATATTTTACTGATATTTTTCAAGGTTTACTTTTAGTATTAATCTGTATATTATCATTTTTGTATATGTTACTGATACTTTAAGGTATATCCTTTTAGAATTAATTTAGGATATTTACAATCTAAATGCATTTAAATTTGGATACTTTAAAGATCATTTTCAGTTCTATTATACTAGTATTAATTTGGATATTTTCCATATTTTTTAAATATATTTTACTAATATCTATAAAAAAAAATTCGTATATTTTACTGATATTAATTAGGCTTTTTTCCTTTTTAAAAAAAAATATTTTACTGAAATTATTTAAGATATTTTTCAGGGATATTTTACCAATATAAATTAAGATAATTTCCTATTTTTTTGGTATATGTTAGTGATATTATTCAAGATATTTTTTCCTCTAACTTACAAGTATTAATTTAGATATTTTCCTTATTTTTAGTAAATATTACTGATACTTTCTGGGTGTTTTACCTGGTTGTTTGTGTATTTTCCTGATATTACTGGAGCTCTGTCCCTCGTGGCTGCAGCAGCAGCAGCAGTCACGTATTTGTGCTCAGTTACAGTTTGTGTTGGTGCACCTGCTGCCGTCAGTCCAAACACACGGAGACATGACGCCATGTTCACCTGCACACACGCCACACTATTATAGAAATATATATTTATATATATTCACTGTCAGATGCTTTTATATTTGAACTGCTGATCACCTAAGTTACCTTTCAAATATAAATCAGATATTTCCATATTTTCTTAATATTTTCACATATATTACTGATATTTCTGGGTATTTTCTAGCTGTTTTTGATAATGTTATTTGGCAGAAACTCTAACTCTAAATTAAAATGTATTTCTAAAAAGCTACAGTGAGTTTATGAGAGCCACAGAGAGACAGACGATATATAATGTCTCATTTAATGACTGACGCCTCTAAGTTTAGACAAGACATTTAAAACCTCCTCATTACACACACACACACACACACACACACACGTTTTTATTTTTTAGATTTAATAAAATCAGTTTCCGCTGAAACTATGTTTTAAAAATTAAAATTAAAAACGAATTAAGTTTCAAACAGTTTGTGATTCACTTTAGTGGCTGTCTCCTTAAAAAAGTTTGGTTTTGACGAGGCGCGCTCCCGAGGCGGGGACGGGAACCCGCACGGCAGGAAGTTAAAGGCAGCTTGTAGAAAGCATTTGACTTCAAAATAAAAGCGATACACAAATGTCTTTATTGTACTGGTGTTTAAAAAATACTATTTAAAAATAAATTACATTAACTTAAACTAACTGAATTATACATTTTGAGATTGTGTTGAAATTAGTAATATATATATACACTTGCACTACTGTACAGTTAGATCTGCATTTTTTTTATGTAGTTCATGCCTGTTTACACTGCACTATGATTATCGTAATTACTGTTAAAGCACTTCTGGTTAGATGCTATCTGCATTTCGTTGCTTTGTACTTGTGACATGTGCAATGACACTTAAATTGAGCCTAATCTAATCTACTCTAAAAAGCTCAAAGAAAGTAAATCATTTACCTCCTCTCCAAGCCTTTAAAAATGTATCAATACATGCTTTTATTTTGAATGCTGTAACCGGAAGTACAATTGTTAGCACTTATATGTAGCTTGACGCTAACCAAAACAACCCTAAAAAGTAGAAAAACACGTCAAATAAATAAAAAAAATTAACACGTAGGTTAAGTAAACGTCACTTTATCGTCTTTGTGTCCGTTTAACTTCACTTTCAGCGTCCTGTAGTCGTGTTTAATCGCGTTTTTAAGCGCTAACTTTGAAGTTTAGTTTAAAAAAAACGGTTAAAATCACGCAGCTGCACGTGCCCGCCACAGACTGTATATAAATATGGTGCCCGCGGTGTGACGTAGCAGGAAAGGGGCGTGGCGGGAGCTTTGATACAGTCTATGGGCGGGGGGCGGGGCTCCGCGGCGGGGGGCGGGGCTCCGCGGCGGGGGGCGGGGCTCCGCGGCGGGGCTGGCTGCTTGTATTCCCGGCTGCACTTCCTCGCCTTCCCCCGCACCCTCTCCAGCTCCGCTGCGGCTCTCGCGTCGGGACTAAACTTGCTAAAAAACCACCAGAAATGTACCGGTACTTCGGAGGGCTCCTGGCCCGGGGAGCCGGCAGCAGCAGCGTCCTGGTCCGGGGAGCCGACTCGGCTCTCCCGGCGGCGTCCGCGTCTCTGCTGCGGCACCGCGGCTACAGCCAGGCCGTGGACCGGGACGACGACCCGAACTTCTTCACCATGGTGGAGGGCTTCTTCGACAAGGGAGCCGCCATCGTGGAGAACCAGCTGATGGAGGGCCTGAAGACCCGGGAGACCCCCGAGATGAAGACGAAGCGGGTCCGCGGGATCCTGCGGCTCATCAAGCCGTGCAACCACGTCCTGAGCGTCTGTTTCCCCATCAAGAGGGACAACGGAGAGTGGGAGGTGATCGAGGGCTACCGGGCCCAGCACAGCCAGCACCGGACCCCCTGCAAGGGAGGTGAGCCCGACCCGACCCGACCCGACCCGACCCGGGTTATTATAGCGCCACCCTGTTAAAATAATCGACTCAGTCATTTTTTCAAGTTTTGCAGGAAACACAAAAAACTTCACCAAAAGTGCAACATATGACGTTTATTGATCATTTCACTCAGAAAGGATGTAACAAAGGATGGCTATTGGCATAATAATAACACTGTGTGAATTATGTAACTTAAGAGAAATAAAAAATAAATTACTTAGGCAATTTTATGAACATGCCCATGTGACTTAACTCTATGGAGTCTTATAGGGCTATTTTGAATCCTTTTCATGTCTTTTCAAGTCATTTTGTTTCTTTTTTGGTCATTTGTGTCTTTTTGTGTCTTTTTTTTGGTATTTTTGTGTCTGTTGTGTCTTTTTTTGGTCTTTCATGTCTTTTTTGTGTCTTTTTTTGTCATTTTGTGTCTGCTGTTGTGTCTTTTTTAATTATTTTTTTGGTTATTCTGTCTTCTCATTTTGTGTCTTTTTTTGTCATTTTGTGTCTTTTTTGGTCTTTCGTGTCTTTTTTGTGTCTTTTTTAGTCATTTTGTGTCTGTTGTGTCTTTTTTTAATTATTTTTTTGGTTATTCTGTCTTCTCATTTTGTGTCTTTTTTTGGTCTGCTTTGTTTTTATGTCTGGATATGATGAAGAAGCCATTTTTGGCGCTTTTGGAGACTCCAGAGGGTTAAGCAAGATATGGTAACACTTTATTTTGAAGGTGTCTACATAAGAGTGACACAAGCCTGTCAGAAACATCACATGATAAGTATCATGAACATTAATGTTACTTCAAAGTGTCATTAATGTTCATGACACATCCCATGTCATGTTTATGACACGCTCATGTCACTCTTATGTAGACACCTTCAAAATAAAGTGTTACCATATCTTGCTTAAGTCACAAAGACATGTTCAAAAAATTGCCTAAGTCACATTTTATTTTGACTTAGGCATAATAAATCTGCTTAAGTCACACACATGACATAGGCCATTATCTTAAAGGGGTAAAATCACATGATCTGATCAACTGAGGATGGAGGTGATTTTACCATAGGTGGCTATGAGGAGATGATTTAAGCATAAAAAACTATTTTGACAAAAAATGACTTGGCCGATTATTTTAACAGTGTGACGATAGTTAACGAAAACTAGATTTTAACCCCTAAGAACCCAGATCCAGTTATCCTTAAAATAAAATGATGGGGGATATACTACAGACCAAGTGGACCACATAGAACACATTTATGATGTT
This sequence comes from Centropristis striata, assembly GCF_030273125.1. Lineage (NCBI taxonomy): Eukaryota > Metazoa > Chordata > Actinopteri > Perciformes > Serranidae > Centropristis > Centropristis striata. The sequence goes on from NC_081536.1 coordinate 32,752,590, forward strand.
TTTAAAAAAAATTCTACCCCTAAATGTCAAAGATCTGTGATGTGACATAAACACATTATGGTATTTTTGTTTATGATATTTCTTATTTTGAAATAAAACTAGAATCAATTTTCGCTTACAGAAACACAAATTTGCCGTTTTCTTTGCATCTCCACAACATAAATCAAAATTGTGACATTAATAGTGCTGTTTAACAATAAATTATTTTTCAGATTTGTTTTTAAGTAACAAAATAATAATAAATCAATAATATATAAAAACAAATAAATAACCATTTGCCTTTTTGTTTGCGTATCCATAACATATATCAAAATTGTGACTTTAATTTGTTCAAGAAATCTGGTCAGAACAAGTTAAATGCAATAAAGGACAAACTATTAACGGATTAGAGTTGTTAAATGGGTTTAAACTTGGCCTAGTAACAAAAAATAAACTTTTTGAAATTAGCTCCTAGGGCTGCACGATTATGGCCAAAATGATAATCAGGATTATTTTGATCAATATTGTAATCACGATTATTCATCATGTTAGGGAAAACATCTGTATTTTTATTGCACTACTTTTAAACAATAGCAACAGTTTTTAGTGTCTGGTGCTTGTTGTAAACAAACAGAGATCACTAAGTGAACACCTCCTGCAGCAGCAGCACATACACACTGTACTGCTACAGAGCTAACTGTTAGCCTGTTAACACATACACACTGTACTGCTACAGAGCTAACTGTTAGCCTGTTAGCACATACACACTGTACTGCTACAGAGCTAACTGTTAGCCTGTTAGAACATACACACTGTACTGCTGCAGAGCTAACTGTTAGCACATACACACTGTACTGCTGCAGAGCTAACTGTTAGCCTGTTAGCACATACACACTGTACTGCTACAGAGCTAACTGTTAGCCTATTAGCACATACACACTGTACTGCTACAGAGCTAACTGTTAGCCTGTTAGCACATACACACTGTACTGCTACAGACGCTGGACGCTAAGGGGTTAACATCCCCTCCGGCTCTGCAGCTGAGAGAGACTGCTGCAGGAGGACTGTGCCGCTTCGACTCGTTCTTACTCCAAAAGTCTCCAATAACACCAGAAAAAGTCGCTGGATTTGTCGCCAGTCGCTTTTTTAAAAAAAAATGTCGCTAAGGACGTCTGAAAAGTTGCTAAATATAGCAACAAAGTTGCTAACTTGGCAACACTGCTTCACCGGCTTTTACAAATGGCGCATGTTGTTGTGGCGTCGAGTACTACGTCTCATCCTGCTTAGCGCTCGCTTGTTATTTATTTAGGCAGCTACATGAAACCTTAACTATGCGTTCGCCCGCTGGTGGTTGGTGGACATTTTAGTATTTTTATTTTATATTCATGACACAATTAATTTTCAGTTTTTTCATACTTGTATTCATTTGGATACTTTCCATATTTAAAAAATATATATTTTAATAATATTTTTAAGATCTCTTTTCAGTATATCTTACTCATATTATTCAGGATATATTCCTTATTTTTTAAATATTTGACTGATATTTTGGGGTATTTTAGCTTGTTATTTTTGTATATTTTATTGATAATTTAAGATATTTTCCAATATAAATTATATTACAATTACTTTATATATATATATATATTAAATTGCAGGCAAATATCCCAATCAGGAAAATGTGTTTTGAAAAGAAACAGAAAATATCCAAAAAATAATATCTGTAAAAATGTAAGAATATTATTATTACTATTATTATTAATAATAATGATAATAGTAATACTACTAATAATGATGCATCTCAAAAGTCATGTAATGGAAATATTAGTAAAATATATTTAAAGATTTGATATCTGATGAATAATAATAGCTAGCTTGAAAATAAATATCCCAAAAATAATTATAATATCCCAAAGTCATATCAGGAAAATCCCGCCAGGAATAAATAAATTAATATCATTGTATTATAATAATGTCAGTAAAATCTGAGGAATACTAGAAAATATCCCCCAAATACAAAATAATATCAGAATAAATGGCAGCAAAATACTAAAGTTTAAAAAAAAAGTTTTTTTCTTCCTTTTTTCCATTTTAATTTGTGTGTGTGTGTGAGAAAAACATGATTTGCAGCTCTCATTTCAGGAAGAGCAATAATAATCCTTCTGTGGAACAAAAGTTTGTTTTGTATTATGTTTGTGTGTGTGTGTGTGTGTGTGTGTCGTGCACAGACTCGTTTTAATGGCATTTCATCATCAGACAGAAATGTTCCACAAAACAATGAAATAAAGACATGAATAGGATTTGAAATGATTAACCCATTGAAGCCTGAAAAATCGCTGGGCGATTTTAAAATAAGCCTCTAATTTTCTGGAAATTCTGGAGAAAAAAAAAGTGTCAACTCTTCTACTAAATAATAGATTTTTCAGCCTCTGTAGCAGATAGAAATGAAATTCAAAAAGGTATTTGAGAGCTTATACGAATACTACAAAACGACGTAAACACTTTCCAGGCTTCAATGGGTTAAAAGACAGTGTGTGAGTGTTACACAGTGTGTGTGTGTGTGTGTGTGTGTTGATGGTTGTGTAGTTGTTGAACGTGGCGTCAGGCAGGTTTCATGTGTTTTAAGGTGGCGAGGGTTCCTCCCTGCACAGGAATGCTGACGCTCCGGAGCTCTTCCTACAGTGTGTGTGTGTGTGTGTGTGTGTGTGTGTGTGTGTGTGTGTGTGTGTGTGTGTGTGTGTGGTAATGTTGAGTTGTTTGTTCAGGAGGTGAGTGTCCTGCAGGTGAGTGAGGGTGCAGGCGAACACAAACTGACGGTTGTGATGTGGAAACATGATTTGGCTCAGTTGTTTCTCCCCTTTAATAACTCTGACTGCTGCTGCTTTATATATATTCTCAGGGTTCAGCTTGAAATCCCTGAAATGCTTGAGCTTAAATGTTGTATTTTCCAGGTTTAAAAAGTGCTTTGATTTTGGATAAAGTGCTTGTAAATGCTTGAAATTCTTCCTGTATTTCTCTTGTATCTGACTGTATCCATCTCTAGACTATAGATGATCACATGTTCAATGTAAATAATGAGTAGCCTATCTGAAATGAAGACCAGTCCTACTAAAAGTGTAACACCATCACTGTTGGTGTGGTTCAGTGAAATCTCCCCCTTTTAGTATGTAAGTACTCATCTTTTTTCTTTTTTGTGTCATTTTGTCTCTTTTTTTATATATATATATATATATATATATTTTTTTTTTTTTGTCTTTTTTTGGTAATTCTGTCTTTTTTTTGGTCATTTTGTTTCTTTTTTTAAGTAATTAAAAAAAATCCGTCATTTTGTGTCTTTTTTCAATAATTTTGTGTCTTTTTTTGGTCATTTTGTGTCTTTTTTAATTAGTATTTTTTCATCATTTTGTGTCTTTTTTTAGTAATAGTTTAGTACTCGCTGTCG